>NW_008238321.1:592803-614626 GCF_000691975.1 Corvus brachyrhynchos
CCTCCTTTATACAGCATTGTTGAACACTGCTGCAACAAACAGGAAGTAAAAATTGAGGGCAATTTCCAAGTTATTGCTCATAAATTAGAGGCTATGTGTTATTCCTTATTTCATGTGGCACCAAACCGGGTTTCAACAAGGGAGGTATCTGAAAGAAGGTGTAATTAATAAGTATTTTGGCATAGGCTAGCATTACTCTTTCTCCCTTATTCTCTGGGGCTTACCATTGTTGACACCACTGAATAAGAAAGCTAATTTATTCTGGCTGTGTAGGTGTTATAGAATACAGCTGCTTCTGAAGAGAAGATGTAGTGCATTTAACATGTCTGATTTAAAGACAGTCGTCCTTTGGTGCTTGCAGAAGTAGATTCTGTGACAAGTCCCTGTGACTGCTGTGTGACTCATGAGGTGGGAAGTCCTACAGGAGCTCCCACAAAGTAGCTTTTCTCTCTTGAAACCAAATCATCTCTCTTATGCTTTCTCTGGGGCTTGTTTTGCTCACAGTGTGAGGGAGTTTCGTGTGAAGCTCTCGTTACCACACGATTAGATGCCAGAAACTAGTCACCTCATGTTTCCTGAGGTAGAGGCTACCGTGAAATTGGCCTCCAGATAACTGTTATTACTGATAACCCAGCTCTGATGGGCAACAAAGAAAGGTGTGGATTTACAAAAGAACACATGCACATGTGGATGTGTAAGCAAAGGAGGAGGAGGAGGAGCAGTTCCTGGTGGTGACAGGAGGGCTCCAGGTACAAACATCACTGTGCCAGCCTACGGGACAACATTTCCACCTGCAGCCCTCGAGCCAGCTCTTGACTTGCTTGAAGGTGCTCAGCAGCCATTTCTCCATGGCTCACCATCAAGCAAAGAGAGGCCAGATGCCATTTCAAGCCCAACAAACTGATCTTGGTGATTGGAAATAATTCAGATACTGTTTATAAAACTCTGTGACAGATTGCACTGGATATCAACCCTCCCTTCTGCAGGAGGCACTTTCAGTACAGGGGATTTGAGGATGTAGAGAAGAGAAGCCTACAGAAAGCCCCCTGTAATTATCTAGGAGTTTAAAAGAGAAACAACATTCTTTCCTTTTGCTCATGATCTTGATGTTCACCTAAAATTGAAGTGTATTATACTTTTTTTCTGGATCACATCTTAAATGTACTTCAGAGAAGTAACTCTACTTCTGCCACTCTTACTGTATAACCTGTTATGTGCAGCATTTTTGGTAAATGTAATAATTTGTAAACAATTATGAAAATTAATTTATAAGCACAACATAGGATGTTAGTTGCCCTGAAGCACTAAGGTTAGGCAAAACTTCCAGTGCCACCAGTGTGGCTTTGTGTTTTCTGTTTGCAGTATTTAGTATTATTATGAGAAGTTTTAAGTAGAAATGTTGATAGATTTTTAGCATTGGTACAAATAGGAGCCAATAAAATCAGACTTGGCTTGGAGTAGCAATCTTAATGCTGATGAACGTGGCAAACATGCACAGAGTCCACTTGGGGACAGCTGACACAGATGGCAGAACTGATTTTACCATGTGCTATATGTCTTATTAATTGCTGTGCCAATTACTATAAACTCCAGAGCCTGCTTCTTTGTTCCACTATTGTGGGCAGTTTGTCTGCTGTACATTTACTGCAAACTATCAGCTGTCTGGATTTATTTTATGGGTATTGTGCTTTCTCTTCTTTCTCCTCCCTCTCCCTGCTCTCCTTCTCTCCACTGGGACTTGTGCATGTGACTTTTTTTGGGAAAGAAGATCGAATCCCACCCATTTCAGAGGTGGCTTAGCATTCCAAGCAGAGCATAGTTGGAGTGATGTTCTAGAAACAGGTAAAGTGTTTGTGCAGATTCCTCAGCAACGTTTGTATCCATGTAATATGGACAGTTACATCTGAGTCCAACATCTGAGTACAACAGAGTCCACTGTTTCAGGTTTGTAAAGATTTGGAAGGACCAGAGATTCTGTGTGATTCCTCAGGGTGAGCTCCTGCTAAACCATTAAAATCATTGTGGAAAAGCAGACGGACAGAACTAATTGAAATCCCCAAACTGTAAACTCTAGAGGGATTCTGCCCCTGTTGCTGCCTGGTGTGAACCAGACAAGGAATGCCTTGAAACTGAGTGAAGCATCACATAAATTATTCTGGGTAAAGTAAGGATATTAAACCAAGAAATCACATGAAACAAAAAGTGCACTGATGGCAACAAATACTGTGTTAATTGCTATTTTGTCTGGGTGTGACAGCATTATAAGCAGCCAGTGGGTAGTACTAGCTAAACACTGAAGAACAGTGTGAGTTAAATGTTTTCTCAGGCCTGGGCTTGTCCTAAATAGCTGGTGCCCTGTTCTGGGGAAATTGATGGAGTTGTTATTGCCAGTCAACAGCATTGTCCCTTAAACGGTCGAGCATCTCAGATGCTGAACGAGTGTCAGGTTTGCTGTGGTAGCAAAAGTGAATTCTAATCAAATCCTCTCTCTGGTGGGACAGAGCTTAACAATGGTTATGGTTGGAGGCTTGAAATTCAAGTGGGCTGCCTCTCGGGGCTTCCAAGGAGTCAGAGAAGTCCTGGAACTGTGACAATTAAATTAGGACATGAAATCTTTTACAAAACCATAAAACCTTTGCGAGCCACAAACAAGGTAAAAACCCCCCTGGGTGCAAGGCAGGCTGTTATAGCCCCCAGCAGCAGCTCAGAGGAGGGAGGACGTACAGCAGATTTCACATTCTAACTCACCCATTTCATCTGTGTCACTGCCTGCTCCTGCAGCTGGCTGTGTTTGACTGGTGCATTCAGCATTGGGAAAAGTTATGTTTTTAACAATTACAGGCATATCTATTAAATCTATGATGCAGCTGCAATTGCAGCATGGAAAATAACCTTCTTACAAGGCAATTACTGTAAAATGTTGTTCCTTGCAAGCACAACATAAACACACTAATTGCTAAAGGTTTTTCTGTCATTTGTGTTAAATAGCTGTTCTTCAATTATTTAAGGGTTTCAACAAAAAATATTAGCAAAAAAGACCCTCCCAAATGTTACCAAAATAGCCTCATCTCACAGCTTTGTTATCAACACTTTGCATTTCACTTTTCATGCCAGCTTTTACATCATCAGACTGGGGTACAATTAGGAATTTTAAAAAATGCATAATGATTTTTGACACATTTTTTCTCCCCCCATTCTTTTCTCTTAGAAGATGGCACAGGTTTAACTCTCAATACACATGAATTACAAGATTTGGGTGAGCTAATCAATAACCCAGTCTTTTTTACACGCTTTTTATATTCGTAGAATCACTAGGGCTGGAAAATACCTCCAAGATCACAGAATCCAAGCTGTGCCCAAGCCTCACCTTTGTTTCATGGACATCATGTTATTTTGCAGTGTCTTGGCTTTCTGCTATTCATGTACAAGATTCTTTTGTTTTGGTTTTTAAAGAATCTCTGAGGCTGAAGTAGTTGTAAACCAGAGTTAGAGCTATTCTTTTACTCATTTAAAGAATGGCTAGAAGGTATGTGGTGGTTTGCTGATTCTCTCTCTTGGGTTGGCTTATTCCATTTTATACAGACTTTTATTGCAACAGCAATAAAAGCACTACCTACACATTTTTTTCTTTAATCCCAGGGGAATTGAATGTGCTGTACCAGGTTATAAGGTTTAAATTATGTTTCTCAGGACTTAAAGTAATGTGGTGAATATTAAGGCAATAAGTTGCAGAAAACCAGTATATTCATAAATGGGGGAATGGGGGAGTTAATGCAGGAAACAGGTTGAGTTTTGCAAAAACATGTTTTTTGCTAGTGACTCCAGGAGTGTCTGCTATGGAGACTGGTCTAGGTGTGGTTAAATGAGGGTTTGAAGATGGTCCTGTGGAGATTAGAAGTAAAAAAATCTATATCTGTTTTGTAAGTGTGTATTATTTTCTTTTTGAATCATTTCAGAGAAAATATTAATTTCTTAGCAAATGTTATTCCAGAAGTGCAGAAAGACTAAATTGTTTTTTCAGCCACAGAGAGCAGATTTGAATTCCTGGCCTTAACAGATGCTTCAGAAGATTCCCATGTCTCAAGTATGTTTTGCAATATATTTTGAATGTAAATCTGCCATCACTCTCTATAGAGAAGAGTCTGCTGCATGTGGTGACGTGAGCTTGGCCTGTTTCCAGTGAATGTGAAATACAGTAGAATTATATTTCTATAGAGAATATTATCATAGCAAAAGTCTAACCTAAATATGTGGGATATTTACAAGATGTCTTCAATTCATCTGTGCTTGTTTAAGGATAATTTGATGAACATAAGGTAAACCCTCCCATTCCTTGTTTTCATCTTTTTTTTTTTTTTAATATTTTATTGATCCTCAAAAGCTTTTAAGGATGCATGTTTGCATTTATTTCAGTTTTAAAATCAAAATGGTAGCATTAGAGAAGTTCAGGTTGTGAGTATCAGGTTTAAAAACACGTAGTGGTTTCACTTTAACACCTTCACAAATGTGGCCTTTCTATGCACATTCTGGCACTAGAAAATCAAAGCTAACATGTATAAGACAAAACCCAATTTAATTCCAGCTCTAGGCTGCTTGTTGTGATGTATCACATGGCTTTTAAGGCTGTACCAGCAAGTATGTGGAAGGCATCAGTCATACAAGTTTTAACAGCAATCCCATCTTCATAAGGAGTTTCTTTTGCCTGGAAATGGAGCTGTTATTTTCAGTGATTCCTTTTTTCTGTAGTGCTGTGTGAGGCATTTAGAATTTCTCATTTGCCTCTCAAAGACTTATTTTGCTTGGTGCAACACATTAATATTTTCTGAAAGATGTAGATAGAATTCTCTCAAAGCCCTTCATTGTCTTAATTTGAGAGATGGTGCATTTGACAGACCAGGAAACTTGTGTCATTTGATAGCTGATAGATAAGGCAGGTGGCAAGAGATCAGTAATGGCTACACAGTGTAATTTGATGTGAAGGACATTTAATATTCCTTACCAATATGTCATCAATTCTTGGAAAATCAGTACCAGTGGGACTAATAGGACAAGTCAGAATATCTGAACCTGAGCTTCTTCTACAGTCCAGTGCAATTACAAGGCTTAAATTCACCATTGTGGCAATGGGTCACTCAGTGGAAGGACATGGGTGATGACACATTGCACACAGGAAAGCCACAGTAATGAGACAGCCATCTCCATCAGAGCAAATTTACTGTTTGTTCATGGAGAGAGATGATTCATTTGATTAATAATAACTCAGGGACACAACTGAGGTGCTGCATACACAGAAGACCTCACAGTGAAGAAGTAAGAAAAAGGCATTTTAGAAAAGAGCTGTTTTGGAGACAGGGAGGTGATAATAATTGCCTGCTTACAAATACTGAATAAATACTTGAAAACTTCTGAGCCATGACTGACTAGGCATTTACATGCTTCATGTGTCTAGTAAGCTTCTGATTGCTGGTGCTTTTACTGCTTGTCAAAATGTAAATATTGTTCTTTTAAAACATGGGAGTTTGAAATCCTAAATCAGTTGTGTGTTAGGGTTTTGCTTTGGGTTTGGTTTCTTTTTTGTTTGTTTTTGTTTTCTAAGATATCATTTATAGGATGAAAGAGTACAGAGAAAGTAGTAAACTAGCAGATTTGACTTAAATTGAAGTTGCACATACAGGTTAGGGGCCCTCTTTAAGTTAATCAAGAAGAGAATTTATAATTGTGAGTGTGACGTAGGCTTGCAGTTGCACTGTGTTCTAAACATATGGGATGAGCTACATGGACATTTGAGCTCAGTATGCTCATTGTCCAGGTGTGATTACAGTGCATTTGTTCATCTGTCTTTCAGCACTTACATCTTTTCCAACACAATCCACAGGAATATTATACAGAGTGAAAGAGATTCATTCAGGTGGGCTTTGCCTTTCTTTCAAGACAAGAGGAGGTGGAGGGTGTTGCTCATGTTTTGAGATTAGCTGCTAACATGCCTAGAAGAGAATAAACAATATTCCCTTGGTCAGCAGGGGCCATGCTGAGTATTTAATACTCTATATAGTCTCTAATCTATACTCTAACAGTTTCTTAACCATTCAGACTTGTTGAGTAATTCCTCAAGGATCCTTGGGTATTTCATGGCAGAGAACTACGCCGCTTTCCACTGCTGACAGAAAGGTTTTTCTTTCTCTTTGGTACTTGTGATGCCAGTTTTCCAGCTGCATTTTCTATAGGGGAACATGCTGTTACATCTCCAAAGCATTTTTCAAAAAAAAGTTCATGGGATTCTAGAATAATTCCTATGATACAGCAGTGCTGCTTGATTAAAAGCTCCTTCTGGGAAGATGCTTTGTTGAAATCAGCGTCCTGTGTTCTCATTATTAACCCAAGGTGCATCAGTGCAAATAAACTTAAGCCTTCACCATAGTTGAAAGTATTTATAGTGGGCAGAGCAGAGAAGGGGTAAAAAAGGGAAATAAAAAGAGAAGCCTTCCTAATTTGCTCATTCAGAGGCTGGAATGTTATTAAATTGCTGAGCCAGTTGAACTGCAGCTGGGATAAAGAACCCGTTCCCTGAACTTTCCCTCACTACTTGGAACTAATGGGTTTGAGATTAACGGCCCACATGTGTTTTCAGTACAAAGGGACAAACTGCTTCCTCCTTTGGTGATTGAATAAAACAAACAAACCAAAACTGCTTCATAACTGTAGGTTTTCAGTTTCAATACTGGAGTTTTGGAACACCAGTGGAATTTGTGGCCCTCAGTGGCTTAAAGGAGTGTTCTCTATCCTTTGCAAAGAGCATAATGTGATTTGGAAAATCAGTTGAGAAATACACTGATTGTATTTAAGTATTCTCCTCAATCCACTTCTGAACTTAGCAATTAGAATTTAATGTGACAAGAATGTATTTACATGCATGCTTTCACACACACAATGAAAACATCTCCATAAATTAAGAGTTCTGGTAAATCCCATGGTAACCTGACAGATCACAGGGGGAAAAGACATTTTTAAAACAATTCTCTAAAAACTGAGATTTTCCAACTGCTCTTTAATTTAGGATGCATGTTGATATTTACATAAGCTGATTTTTTGTTGTTGGGTGTTGAAGAAATGATGGAAAAAATTATTTACAGTGTTGCTCTCATAAGCCCAGTCTTTTATGAGCTTGATATCCTGTGATAAATACTGAGCACAAATAATCCTGCAGCTGCAATTCCTTATTACTCCTCCTAATTGTGCATGGCTTGTGGTATGTAAGCATTAGATTTATTTTAGGCTGTATTCACAAGGTTTCCACACCAGCTTTCCCACACCTCTCCTGAGGTGGCTTTTTTCTGGGTATCATGTGCTTGGCTGTCAGGTTTGTAAAAAGAATTGTAGTGCCAAGGAAAAAAAGCGTGTATTGAGGTGGTGTTTTTTGTGAAAGCTGAGAAGGGGCTGCATCTTGGAGGCCTGGCACGTGGTAGGTACCTGTACTGGGTACGTCAGGCAAGAAAACAACCTTTTATGATGCTTTGGTGGGTCTTTGTTGGGTTCATGTTTGTTTTTTGGGCACGTGTTGGCTGCATATTAAAGGCAGCGTGGGCTGCTGTTATTCCCATCACATTTCACGGGTGCAGCTGTGGAGGCTTTGTCAGCTGCTCTGGGTGTCCCTGCCAGGGTCTGGCACTGGGGGGACCCTGGACACCGCTGAGCCTCAGTCAGGCTGGGGACACCGTGGGGACACCTCGTGTTCCAGAAAGGATGAAAAGCTGCACAGCTGTGAGGAAACAGGGTGAGCCCCAGCCCTAGGAGACCAGGAGGGGCTGCACTACTGGGGCAGAGTCCCTGCAGCTCCCTGGGGGCTCTGAATGGCCCCTGCTGGACTCCAGCTGGAGCTGTGCTCTCCAGGACCTGTGGCTTGTGCAGAGCTACGCTGGAGCTGCTCCTGGAGCACTGACAGCCCTGGGAAGGGCTCAGGCTCACCTAGTGCAACTCCACTGTTAGTGTGGATCTACACTGACCCCTGAATCTGCCTGGGGTGGTGAGCTGGGGTTCTTTTCCACAGTTTCACCACCAGTCACACCAACAAGTGCATATCATTTCAAGAAATAGAGAAGGAAAGTCACTTCATAATTCATGGGGTGTAAGTTTTAATTATTGCAGTGACCTTTCCGGCTGTCCTTGTCTTTCTGCTTATCCACTGAACTATGCATTAGACTCCCTGACTTGAAAGTGAAATGATTCTCTGACTTGTTAGAGAGCAGAGATCCCACAGCAGGTTCCAGCAGTGCTGCTCTGGCCTGTTCCGTGGGCAGTGCTGAGTGTATTCCTCCATCAGAACAGAACCAGGAGTGGGATGAACATCACCTCACATGAGGGTCCTCTGGGGTTTTAGTTTCCTCAGAAGGGCTTTTTGAGTCTATCCTTTCAGTTCCCCAAAAAAATTCTTCCCATTGGCTCGAGTGCGTGTGGAATCTTGGTTGCATTATTGTATTGGTCATTTAAATGCCTCTTTACCTCCTTTGCTCGTCCAGCTATGGACCTGTCCATGCAGGAGGTGGATCCTCCTGTGCTCCTGCAGAGAAACAAGAGCTTTGGCAGGAGGAGGTATTTTATCACTTAGTGTGTGAGCTGACACAGGCAGGACTCAGGAGCAGCCACAAACCCATGGGTGAATTGTAAAGACTAAATTTGTTTTCATTCCCTTGCAGCCTGGGGGATTCCCAAGGCAGCACCAGGCCAGACTCACCCAAGTGGGAAGGCAGGTCCCACACAGCAGGTCCTTGCTGGAGGATCACTGAACCTGCTGTTGTCACCTGTGTCCCAGGGACACACACAGGTGTAGTTTACCCTGTGCTTTGATCTTTCCCACAGCAGGCAGGAATCCCAAGCGTGTTGGAATGGTCTATCCAGGCCTGTGTTATCTAAACACAGATGTTCTACTTGTCAAGTACTCAAGACTAAGCAACAATTAGTATGATATATGTGTTCTTCTACACCCCAGCTGCAAGTCACTTGAACGTGCTTAAAATCCTCCTCACCTTTCCCCCATTTATTTTCCTACACCTATTAAAAGTGATTATGCAAAACACCCTTTTTCCTGCTCCTTTAGCAAATTCCTGTCTTGCATTTTCACTTCCAGTTTATCAAAAATATGCCATGTGCAAAACGTCCCCTTATTAGATGTGTGAGGAAAAGAGCTGCCAGTGATTAGATTGGCTGTTCATCCTCTCTCTGCTGGTCCAGCATAGCCAACATTTGCTTCCTGAACGTTAGCCAAAAAATTATCTTCTCTCCAGCTGGATAGGGATGCTTCATCATCTTTAAAAACTGAGGTGACCATTATGTTGTTATTGTTAGGCAATTATTTCCTGTTCTTGTACAAATTTACCCTCTGACCAGTTCTGGCCTTGATGTATCTGGCAGGGAAGCCAGTGCAGGCTAATCAAGGCCTGTGAGAGCTGCTGTTGCTGTAATGCAATTTGTCACCTTCTACCCCTGCTTCCTTTGCCACTGCTCCTGCTCGTGAAATGCATCTGTCATCTTTATCAAGGCTTCCTATCCCTAACTGATCACCTTGCCTGCAAAAGGAAAAACTGAAATTCCAGTGGCTGTCCCAGAGTGGAAGAGGAGCACGAGCTGGTTTTATATTCCCCTTGCACAGTGCTTGAGCTCGGCAGGGAGGTGGTTGGGGGCTTGGTCTGGGTCTCTCGGTGCACTTGCTCCTGTCTAGGGCACATGAAGCATGAAGAGGTGCAGGAAGAACTGAGTCTGTTTGGAGGACTTAACCAGCGAAATGTACACAAAAGATGGAGCCAGACTCTGTGGAAGTGCAGTGAAAGGATAATGGACACGGGCTGCAACACAGGAAACTCTTTCCAGACATTAGGAAAACATTGTTGACAAACAGGTTACACAAAGCCCAGAGCAAGGGTCTAGAGAGGCTGTGGGATCACTGGGTTTGGATGTACTTGTAGAGTTGTGAATTTTTTAAAAAAGACACTTTGCTTCTGCTCAGAAATACGTTATGATTGATTTTTCCTGTGAACACATGTATTGATATTTAAGTACCTGTAAATAAGCATTTTATCTCAGCAGTAGGTTAGTCATAACTGATTTTTAGATATGAAATAGGTGTGGGGAACAGAGGCCGTTTGTTTCTGTCTGTCTTTGAAGCACCTGGAATGAGCACAGGGAGAGATGAGAGGCTGAGCTGGGTGGGACACTGGTCTGAGCCAACACTTCAAAGCACAAAGCTCTGTTCAGGCAACTGACTTGCTGAATGTAAAACTGTTCTGTGTTTAGGGGTTCATTTCAGTGCTTTGCATTAGAATTCTATTTCTCATACAAGTTTCCAAATTTTATTTTTATCTTGAAGTAGATTAGAAAGCTTTTCTCCCCCCCTCCACCCCTTTCCCTCTCCCAGCTTTACTACCTCAGGTTACAATGGTATGACCAATATGTGAGACTGTGCAGTGAAATCACCCTTTGAGAATCCAGTTTTGTCTGCTCCGTTACATGACGTGTAAAATTTATTTTGAACCCTAAAAAACGTGATATTGATTTCACACAGAGTTATGAGTTTTTTAAAAAAAGCCTGTTTGTGCTGGTAAGCTCAGAGGAGAAGAAAAGCAAACAGCTGATTTTCCTTTTTTAATATTTCAGCTATTTTTAATTTTTTTTACTTACTCTTCTGATTTTCTCCTCTTCCATTTTGTAACACTGTTATGCGGATAAAGATCTATAATGTGTAAGCTTAATAGCACTAAACACTTGTTTAATTGGTAGAGTTTGGGAGCAGGCCCAGACTAATTAACACCAATTTCTACTCTGTTGCCAGTGTTTAATGGATCTTAGGACCAGATCTTTTTGGAACTAAAGTTATGCTGAAGACATGTTGAAAATAGAAATAAAATCATATATGGCCACCTTGACAAACCATCTGTTCCTGGAATAACGCTTGTTTTTTATACGTAACAAGACATACATGCAGTATAAACAGTGAGTTTCCCTTTTGAAGCTTTGTTTATAACTACATAAACCCTCCTGGATTTCTCCCCAAGTATATCCACACACCTCTAATTTCACAATTTCTCTTTCTTAAGAATTGAATATTTAGTGAATAATGACCAATTTTACTACAGAAAGTCCCGAGAGTGATCTTTATTAAAGCTCATAATTTAACTGGTTGTTTATAAAAACACAGAAGCTAGAAAAATGTGATAGAACTCTGTATAAATACTTAGTAAAATATCTTTAAAGGTCCCAAATCAGGAAGGGATAATAACAGTACAAACAGGATGAGATTTAAGTTTAAGTGTACTAAGGATGTGGTCTTCTCTGGCTATTTCCAGTTCTGTATAGTACCCTCAGAGAAGAATCATGCTCAGGAAAGCCCTGTCTCAGCGAGCAGCAGAGGATGCCCAGCCTGGCAGAGCTGCCTTCCAGGCACTGAAAGCCAATTCAGGTGAACCCAGTCTGGGAGAAAAATGATTCTGCATCTTTTGGGTAATTTTCTACAAAGGCCTTTGAAAGAACAAGAATGTGACGGAAGATTTGTGTCATCAGAATTTTCTGCCTTTTGAGCCTTTTCATTGCTTGGTTTCCATTTCATCAGCTGAGCTGATATTAGTGGAATTCTCACCTTCTTCAAAGTGTCTGCTTGACCTTCTGTTGGGTTAGGACCCGAGTGCCCTGGTATTAAAGGCTGATGGCCTGTGATTGAACACACAATTTCTCGACATTTCTCTCCTTTCTTCTTTGTTCTCCAGCTCAGGATTGTCTTAGCCAGCTGTGATTTTGTATTCCTCTTGTCACTGCAGCATTCTGCTGCTCATAAATCTGACTTGGGAGTTGCCATTGTCTGCTTTTCACTGTTAAAACAAGAAGCTCTGGTTCCATCCCTCTGTTTGCCCTCTAGAATGTGTCAGGAGTGTCAGGGGAATGTGGGCTTAAGTGGCCTGTCACTGGATGCTAATGCAAATCCTTTGTTGTTAATCTTGGTGTAAGGAAACAGAAATTTGGAATTACTTGATCCTATCAATTTCTACTGAAATCCTTGGCATTGGATGCCTTGTAGCTCCCACTAGTGTTTGAAATTTTGGTCTCCTGGCACATACCAGACAATGTTCCCTTTCAAATGAATATCTAAAATGTCTGCTGTGTTTTTATATGAGGATTTTCTTGTTTCTTAAATTAAAGCATCAAATGCAGTCGAGTATTTTCACAGGGTACCTAGAGAGATGGTGGAATTCCTGTTCAGGGTTCTTTTTAAGAAAAAAATGCAATAAAAATGGATGGTTGCTCTATATGTTTGATGGTGTTTCAGAGATGCTGCATTGTCCAGAGCACTTCCAGGCACAACTGAGACTTGGTTATTTTGTCTTCAGAATGAATGCTTCATTTCTGTTTGTGGAAATTTAAATTGTGGTTTGTTAGGGAAGAAAACATAATTTTTCACCCAAGCTGCTGTATAAATGCATTTAGCATGTGTTCATCTCAAATTCTGTAGTGTGAATCACGTGAAAATGATTGGAGCAGAAATGTTTTTGGTTGTTGGCCAGATCTTAATTTTTCACTGCCCAAGTGTTTTTCACATGTTTATTTACCTGAAGATGAGAGAGCACCAACCAAGTAGCATATGGTTATAGGAAACACAACAGATACTCCAGTTAGTAAAAAAATAATTTAAACTTGTTATTTGTCATCAAGGTGCATGATATGTGACTGGCCTTTTAATGGCTTTTAGAAATGTGCTTCACATAATTTGAAGCAAGCTTTCTTATCAGTATGTTGTGCAATTAATTTAATCTTGTTTCTGTTATTTCCACAGTATTTTTCAATTCAGTGAACCTCATTACATTTGCAAGTGCATTAAATTAGAGTCTGGATAGAAGAAGAGAGATGATTATCAGTTAATTTAATTATATTTCTAGGTTTGCCCATTTAATGATATGTCTGCCATTGTTGTTGCAGCCTTTACAGCAGTAGCACTGGCAGGAATTAGTTCTGATTCCATGTAAAGTTTGTGTTATCTGATAACTCCTGACAGCTGCTGGAGCCACACGTTCAGTAATTTATGAGTCTAATCAAAAGTCATTTACTTTAAGCCTAAAGGCTACAGTATGGAATACTTGCACTGTATTCTCTACATCACTTTTTGACTCTGCATATGTGGGAATGTTCTTGCAGAACTTGACACCATGAATTAAGAAACACAACTTCAGGTTCTTATGGTGATGGCAGGAGCAAGGAAATGTTCCATAGCACAGGGCTCTTCCAGCCAGCTGAACACTGCAGCTGGGAATGTTCTTGTTTTTAAGGAGGAGGCAAAAACCAACCCCCAAAATTCACCATTATGCAGTCCTTCATATAAAATGGTCTTGACTTTTATTAATAAAATTATGTGGTCATTTAGGGAGATGCTGCAACCTGAATCGTAGTGCTCAGCTTCTAATATGGTGCCTGTCAGTGTTACTGCTTTTTGCAGTAAATAATATTTTTATGCTTCTTTTGCAACTCTGCAATTTTTTTTTTCTTCCTAAAGTTTTGTGCCATATGTTTGAAATTTCAAGGTGCCCCTGGTATTTGCCCTGGCATCTGGAAATCCTAAGGATGGGGCTGCTGAGACTCTCCACAGCAGTGCTGCATTATGTGCAGTACTGCAGCCTGGATCAGTTGTGTAGCTCGTTAAAGGCAGATCTATTAAAGCAGTAGTTTTGGTTTTTAGACATTTATAGATATCCAGTATGAATGTGAGAGAAAAAGAAATTCAGTTCTGAAGTACAAAATGTTCCAAATTCCAATGTTTTAAGATGGCTGTTTCTGAGATTTTTAGTGATTTAATATTTAAGTTAATCTTAAAGGTATTTAAAAAATGATAGCAGAAATAACCCATCAATGAGAAAGAAAAAGATTAAATCCAAATTTTACTAAACTCTGAGAACTGTTCTTCTATTCCTATGTCTTGGAAGGTAAAAACAATTATGTTTACATTTATATTTACTATTTGTACGTGATGGACCATTCTGTGGCTGCAGTGCAAATAATGCATAGATTGTGTACATGAAGTTGTTTCTCTTTCTGGAAGTACTTGCCACAAGAACAAGACTCAAGGTCCCATAGCCTATTCTGTTAGTCTGGCAAAATGGAGAGCTGATGGAATGTTTTGCAGTGGAATAGATGGATTAAGCTTTTCAGGATAAAGATATTTTAATATTTCTGATGCACTTAATGGAAGGAAAAAAGAAGAAAAAGGCAAATTTAGTATATTTTTGAAAGTGAGACCTGTGTGTGGGTGCAGTGTGGGAGAATCAGACTGAACAAACTCCAGAAAGGCTGGATTTGTGAAGCTGTCATTGCAGAAAAGTCACATTCTCCCTGCTGTTCACTTCAGGGATGGGGGCTGACCTGCTACCCGTGGATTATTACCTACTATGGCTGAGTAAAGTTGTTGTAGAGCTTGTCAGTTGTGGAACACCAGTTTGGGTGTTCAGATGGGTGAGAGATAGACATACTGCTTCTCCTGGGTTTTTTAAAGAACTCTTTACTGGCTTCTGCCTTGCCTGATTTGATGAATCCCATATCCCATGGCATGCCTTCGCTTCTGTTTACACCTATTTATTTATTTATTTTTTCTCACTTTTGCTTACTTTTACTGTGAAGTTACTTTTGGCAAGGATGGCTGATAGGCACTTACTTATACAGGATAGCACAGGGATATGCCAGTATTGGCTGGATCCAATGGATTTGGTGAAAATTAAAAATGTAACAATTACTACATAGCTTGTGTTTTTGTGAGGAGGAGTTAGTCAGGACAAACCTTCTCTGTTTATCTTGCAGTTTTCCAGCTGGGCTTTAAGACCACATGTTTGTTTTGAGTTGCAACTCACAATTTTGTAACAATGACAGTTTTTAAACCTTATTATTTTTCTGAATAAGTACAGTCTCTCTGTTCAGCTCCATTGGAAATAAGTGCTTTGAATTTCTGCCAGTACCCAGGGTCTCTGGCAGAGTCCCCTGGAAACTTGCATGGGCCAAAATGTAATGTTATGCTCCTTTATACTGGCAAAATCATCCCTTAGAGAGTGCAGAGCAGGGATAAATCCAGCTGCTTGTCCAAACACAGAAATAAAACAAGGATTCATTAGCTAGTTTTGACTGCAATTTTGTCTGATTACAAGAGTCCTCAGCTAATACTAAGGGCAGAAGAAGAGACCTGCTCTGGCTCTCGATTGCAATGGGGAGAATGAAATAGATTTAATTAATAGATCAGTGAAATCTTTGTTTAGCTATATGATATATGGGAGAATAAAACCTCTTTTTAAATGAGGATAAACCTACTTGCTTGATCATCATCCTACATTGCAACAGTTTTGTATTCTCTACTTAATTTTTCTAGAATCATCCTACAAATACAACAATACAACAATACAAAACAACAGTTTTGTATTCTCTACTTAATTTTTCTAGGAAATGTTTTGTTTGTGGGTTTTTTTATGTGTATGTTTTTTGTTTGTTTGTTTGGGTTTTTTTTTGCTTTGTTTCAAATCAGTGGTAACTTGTTAATTGCCTATGATTTATTTAATGATGCTTGCTGTAATGTGAGTGATTGCTACTCTCCTTGTTTTTGTCAGTTCACTTTGGTATTTTCCCCCAACTGGTATTTTTGGAGGGACTGGAATGGAAAGATTACATCCCTTAGTATTCTGTGTTGGAAAAGTACTGTGTTTCCCTTTCTGTCAGGAAGAATTCTTCCAAATCCCTCCGTGGTCTGAGCTGCTGTGCTTGACATCTCATTATTTGACTCAGCTGTTTCTGTTTCACCTTCACCCAGCTAATTAAGTAACTCATTGAATGTATTATTCAGTATTTGATTCTGCTATCTGAGTCGGTGAGAGATGGAATTAAAAAAAAAAAAAAAAGAAAAATTAAAAAATCCCCTTGATGGGATTAGTGGAAGGATTGTTGCTCCGACACGGTGGACTGAAATGAGCCCGAGCTAATGGAGTTGGCGATACATGAATCACACTCTGCTTGAGCCAGGCTTTGGCTGCTGGGGAAAGGATTGGGATTAGTGCTGATCATTCCTTAACTACCTTGTAGTGACCTGTTAATTGTTTCAGGACATCTGCGGAGTGCGAGGCGTTCCTTGGCTTTCTTTACATCTTTGTTTCCCTCCTCAGCCGCGGTCCTGCAGGGCATCCTTCGTTCTGTGTTAGGTCTAGATACGGGCTTTAGCTACTTGGCTGTGCTCATCATTTTGGCTCCATTGCCAACATGGATTACTTTCCAGGGCTTTTGGCAATTTGTAAATCATTTATTTCTTTCTCTTGGATCAGAAATGTAAACAGGAGTGCTCTGCAAATGAGCAAAATCCAGTGTTCAGCTCTAAGTTATCCATCTGCATTCCCATCCCTCTGACTTTGACTGACTTTGTGACTAATCTTTTGTATAAAAGAGAAGTGTAAGTACAATTAAATTAATTCCCTTTTTTGCTTTAGACTATTTTTCCTTAATATTTGCATTAAGCTACTGAATTAAACATGACTATAAATAATATTCTCATTCACGTAAAACCTACCTATTTTTGTCATATCGGTTAAAGCAAACCTTTTAAAATATTTTTTTATAAACTCAACACAACAAATTACTGTCACCAGAGAGATCTAGCCTCAGAGTGTGATATTGATTTTGGATACAGAAGATTGAAGTGTGTGAATTCACAGACTAATCCATACATTCATACAGTGTATGAATCAGGTACAGTAAGGATTTGAATATATTCCTTTAGAATCCCAGAAGAGTTTTCTGGTCAACTTGCTGTTTATTGTTCTGATGGAAGTGTCTCCCTCTCCTCCTTCCAGGGCTGGGTTGTCCTTTCAGCTTTGATCAGAAGCACATTTCTGGCTCTGGGAAGCCTTAATTGGCAAGAGTCCAGTGAAAACTGAGAACTCTCAGTGAGGTGTTTTGAAAGTGACCCTGGTGTCGGCCACCAAAAAGCCACTGGAAAAGTCCTAATCAAGGCTTCCACAAAACATCTGATACTTTGTCTCTCGAATATTCTTACAATATATGAAATAGCTTGAGTGAATCAGTGCAGAAACAATCACTAGAAAATTATTCCCATTGGTTTTAAACGAGCAATACTTTTTCTCCTGACGCAGCTCTGAGAACTCCATTCTGGAAGGTTTCATGGCAAAGCAAAAAATATCAGATTCTGGTTTTGTGTAATTAGTGTTGCTTTTGCATTATGTTTTGAAGATTGGGATAGTTCCTAAAGCAAAATTCTAGAGCTTTTTGAATGTACATGCACTCCAAGTTTAGGGTAAAAACCTTTTAAGTCCAATCATTGTTTTAGTTGAGCATATACCTAATATTTTTCATTTTTGAATAAGAGCACATTTTATCTTTAGCTTAATCTGGTTTTGGGCTGAGCAGTCACATACTTTTGGACCTTGATCTACCAAGGGAAAAGGATGACTTTGGTAGGAGTGTTGGCTTTGGAATAGACTCTGACCTTGCTTTTGTAGATCTGGTTTTGTTAGCCCAGAAGGTTATTTTTCTCTGCAAGGAAAAATAAGTATTTGGACTGGGATATCTCCAGATTAGTATTCTGGCAGGTACGTTTTTATACTCATTTTCTTGCTAATGAGAAGATACCTAAATATTTTATTAAGCTACTAAAAGACTGAGAACATTTTATGAGACATGAACTTTAATGAGACATGAAGAAGAAAAAATTAGACTCAGTCTTTCAATAATTTGGAAGAGTGAAAAATGTTAACTGTCTTATCATGCGAACAAGGGCTCAGAATACACAAAATTGTATCAGCAAACTGAATTTGTATTCAGTTATTTTCTTGGTTTAAACTTGTTTTGAATCTCTACTTTTTACTTGCTTTTCTAGAGAAAGGCTCTAGCAATATTTCTTACCACTTTATTCCAATGAGAAGAAGAAGTCAATGCATATAAAATCTTAACTAAATTTGGGGGCTAATTTAATCTACAAAAACTTAGCTAGATTTGTAGATAATAAGCAGTTAATCAGATTCCTTTTTTTTAGCATATGATTGTCTTAGAGCTTATGATGGTTTATATTTGCACATTTGCATTGCATAATAACACATTCAATCCCACTTAGTCACACTGTACTTTTATGTGGTGAATTTATTTAATATTTGAATCAAAAAAATAATTCATGAAATGTGACTTTTTTCTTTCATTTCTTCACTGTTCAAATAAGGCAATATATTAATTATGCTGTATAGGGTAATAAACAAGCTTCTCAAATTATTTTAGCTGTGAAAGTTGAGCAATGACTTGGAAATTGACGTATATAGTTAATGAATACATGTGGATTTAATTAATTTTCACTGGTGCAATGTCTTCTTTTTGAACTTGAAATATTCTTCACCTAAACTTAAATATCAAGTGAATTATTTCTTTCAAAATCTCTAAAAATTCTGTTATATTTCAAAAAATTTGAAATATTTGTTGCCCAGATGGCAAGAGCAATGCTTGTCTTTTTTCTCATCATGTGTTCCACTCAGCCCCTTTGCTAAGGACAACTTCTTTTCATATCTCTCAATATTTATCTCCAAGTACCTTTCAAGACAGTTTTCCTTCACACAGTTGCATCTATAGCTAGAAAATATTCCTGAGAGAAACCCGCTGCTCTAAATCTCCAGGTCTACCAGCAAGCAAGATGCCCTGGTGCCAGCATCACCTCATTTGTGGCTGAACAGAGGGAGAGATCAGCCAGGTACAGTGAACATGACTTCTCCCTGCGGGTTTGGGGCTGTGGTGAGTCACAGGAATGATAAACACAAGAGTAGGTAAACATCCAGTTTTTCATAGTGTTTCCTCTGTATTTTCATTGCTCTACAAATCTAACGTTATTATTTTTTAGAGTGCGTGACACATCAATTTCCAGTTCAGTTCTGCCTTCTTATCTTAGAATTCTGTGCTCGCACTTGAAATATTAATGACTTTAGGCACAAGTTATATTAATGGCACAGTTATGTCTTTTGGGTTTAAGTATCATTAATTTTAGGAAACAACTTCTCATGACAGTAATCAGAAGCAGCTGTTGGTTTTGCTGCAAAATATTAATGCATAATTAAAAAAAACCCCAGTGACTCTTAGAAAACAGAGCTGTTTGCTGGAAGCACACCTTCGCTCTGCCTCGCTGTGGCCATATATTCCCAAATTGAAACATTGTGGTGGGTGTTCAGTGTGTACTGGAGTTTTAGCTTTCACTGTGCCTTTTTAATGCACTACACTGAGGTTTGTTGAAAATGTATGCACTAAAATTTTCTGACATGTTTCTTCTTGAAATAAAAGACCTTAGAGATATTATTCACATAATATTTCAAATTACAGCTAATTTAGTTCTCTACTGTTCAACTATTTTCCACATGCAAAGGGTGGAAAAAAAAGTCACAAAGCTGCTGTAAGTTATTTTCTGCCTGACTTGTCCTCTGGAAGATTTACCCCAAGTGCTTCTGGCTTGGAGCGAGCCCAGTTGCAGCAAGCACCGTGTGCTGAGTTGTGTTGGGTACTAGATTACACACACCTTATACTGGCTGGGGAGCCTCTCCTGCCTGGGGAAGGTATTTTAGCAAAGGGGGAAATCACTGCCCCCAGAGAAGCTGTTGAAGGGGGAGCATTGTCCCTTCCAGGCAGAGCAGAGCACCGGCGCTGATGGAGGTGAGGATTTTGCTGATGTGCATCTCCACAGTGTTCAGAAGCAACCTTGCATTTCTGAGAGAGATCAGAAATAGTTGGAGAGTTCCCAGTTGTGCTGATTCCTTCCAGTGTTCTGCTGTTCTTGTTCTGTTGTACCAGAAAGGTGATCTCTGGGCTTCTGTGCTGCTGTAGAGCTGTGGTGCCTCTCACCGTGGAAGTTACACATCCTTGGATGTCCTTGTCACCTTTTTTCAGCTCCTTGGAACCAGAGTCTGATTATAAGTCTTCCTTTCCAGCAGTTATGCTGAAATCTTTGCAATATTTCTGAATTTCTCTAGAATTTTACAAGACAGTTGGTCAAATCTATTTCCTTGCCATACCATCACAGTTGCCTAAAGCTGCAGCCTTGCAGTGTTATTGAACAACCAGACCTCTGGGTGTACTTTTCTAGGCTGAGGGACTTCCAGCATTCATGAAACCACACAGTTGCTCAGATATTTAAACATCTGAGATCTTGTTTTGCTCCAGTTGGGAGTTGCACACCTGAGAATGTGTGCTGGTGAAGTGTGTGCTCATTTTTCTCCCCCAGAAAGTGCACGTCTGTCTCCTCTGCTGTCAGCTCTGCCTCTCACCAAATGACCAGGCAGGGTTAGAGAAGAACTCATAGGATAAGCAAGGACTGCAGAGAAGCTTCACTAACCCAAGAAAGGGACCTTTTTTATAATTATTATGAATTTGTTGAGTTCATTTAATTCCTTTTGTTTGTCTTTGTAGTTGTTCAGGGTGATATTTGCAATGTAAGCCTTTGGAGCATGGCCTCTTGTTCTGTGTTTGTGGTGGTTAGTGCACCATGACAGCAGGTAGAGATCAAAGTAATAGCATTGCTGGGATTTCTTTCTTATTAAAAGTACTTCTTTTGAAGAACATGGAAACAGCTCTGGTTTTAGGTTATCACTCCTGAGCCAGGAGACCTGTTTTCCCATCTCCCCCAGCCTATCTTAAGCTTGTAGGGGTTGCAGTTTATACAATTCTCTACAGGGCTTTCTGTTATCTCCTTCTCTCAACTGACAATTTTCCCATCCAAACATAAACCAGACTATCTTGCTTTTCCCTCTTTTTTCTCTATTGCATTAAAACATAGCTTTGAAACTCCACTGTTATTACGCTAACATTGGCTGCATATACATTTGTTTTCCTTCCTTGAGCCCAGATCAAGGCCTGTCTGCACTGTGGGACAACTCTTCTCATGGATGAACGTGCCCAGTTCTGCATCTTGGCTCAGGATGTTTGTGTGTTATCACCAGTACCTTGTGATATCCTTAATTTTCAAGTACCAATTTTCTCAATCAGCAAAAATACCATTTTCTGAATAACTTCTATTCAAGTTGACTTGCTGTCTCTAGGCTTGAACCTACCTGGTATTGCTGGATGTGGAGTTGGAAATATTTTTCCTAGTTTCAAATAAACTAATAATTTCTCTTTTGAAGTGTGTATTTGTAAAACTGTAACAGCAGTTAACTAAGGTGTCATCACAGTGTCATGGTTGCTAAAATTTCAGTGGAAGATATAAACATATGGCCTATTCTAAAGTGGATAAAAAAAATTACTCCTTTTTAGTGTTGTAGATTGTCATTTTCCCATTTTCTTTTTCCTTTAAACATTTATATTTATGTCATATCCATGGCTTCTTATTCATGGTTTCTGTGGCCATTAATAAGCCTGCAACTGACTTGTGAGTAAAATAAAAGAACCTACAAAATTGAACTCAGTGATTTATGAACACATAAAGTAAATAATTTTTCATCATTGTAATGTTCAATGCCTACAAACATGGACTGCAGATCTCGTTTTTTTAGGCATCTAATTCAGAAATGAGAGTAAAGGAAAGTTAAATATACGTAGGCTATTATCTTTTCTAAAGGTTTGAAACATCCACAAAGGGGCAGCATTGTCTGAATGCTGTGGCAAAGGAAGGTGACTTAAGTAGTCATTGATGGTAAGTCATTGTGATTATCATTTTTGGAATGAGGAATTGTTATTTCATCTTGTTGAAAAACCTAATAGTCCTTTTTTTGGTCCTAAAATGATGTGCAAAGAAACAAGGTGGTTAGAACAAGAGCTGCTGCTTTGTAGAGTACAGAGTTGAGACCATGGG
>NW_008238321.1:614638-641498 GCF_000691975.1 Corvus brachyrhynchos
CAGAGTCAAGGTTGTTTAGTGTCTCTCTGAGCTTTTACACCTCTGCCTTTTTGTTATTCAGGGGTTTCACAAACACAAATGTAGTTTTTCAGTGAGTTTTTTGAGCTGTCAGAAATCCTGACTCAGATTTTTGATTGCTTTTTTCTGCAAGTGCAGTTCTGTGGAAGGTACTTGATGACCTTGGAGCAATCAGAAGTTAGACTGGGAAGGGTGCTGGGTTACAGAAACCTTCTCTGTCTGTTGCTGTTCAGTGCTGTGCTTTTTACCCACAGTCACAAACCCTGTGTGCTCCATGTTCAGGATATTGGAGTTCCTGCCTCTGTTGAAGTACAGGCAGCTATCATCACTCTCAGTGCTCTAGTTGTCTCCTTCTACCCTGTGTTGTTATTGAAATATTTGGTTTACATAGTATATATATATATTAAAGTATAAAGTTCTTATACATTTACAGAACTGTGTATGAACTACCCATTATAATTTCTTAGTCACATTTAGACTCTGAAAAATGATTCATGATCTTAACTAGTTTTACATATGAAGAAATGAACCTGCTGATCAGAAGCTGCCTCTACTCTTGTGGAGTTCCCCTTGCACTTTGAAATTCCTTACAAGTAGCAGACAGTGGCTGATAAAGAATTTGCCATGAATGGCAGCTGAGAATTCTGTTACTTTTGCTTTTGAGGATGGCAGATGGGAATTATGTGAGTACAGTTATCTGGAGCCTTCAAAGGACATTCACATTTGTGGAGTTAATTCTGCAAGTGCACTTTTGTTGTTTTGTTCCTTCAGCATTGCAGGAGGTCTGAGGACAAGGGGAGATCACTGTCCTTCATCTGCTGCTTGACTGCAGTCCTCCAGAGCCTCTGATAATTCTGATATGGGCTGCCTGGGTGTTTTGAACCTTTATTCATTAATTTCATGTGAAATGTTTGCGTCCTGGAGAGGCCAGCAGAGACAATATTTAGTGGAGTAACTCTGCTGCAGAATCTCAGCGTTCATCTGGTGCTGAGCCTTGTCCTGGGTCTGCTCTTCTGAAGTTTCTTGAGATCTCTTGACCATCAGCTTCACATTGGTTTTACTGGATCATTATACCCCATTAAGAAATGGATTTTTCCAGCCTGATGAGTGAAAAAAAAATGTTAGTTGTTGGAGACTATTGGATGTGATTTACTAAATATTATCCTTATCATCCTTATTATCCTTATCATCACATAATTTTATGGAATGTATTTCTCTGGCTGCATCATTAATATCATTAGGCTCAGTAAGAGTGATTCCAGTGTAAAAGGATGATTTTCAACATTTTTGTTGTAAAATTAGCCACAGTTTCAGATGTTCTTTTGAACATACTGTAAAGAATGATGAAATTGCATGTTTAATCAGTTTAAGCAGTGAAAAATTCACTAGCAGCAAAAAGGAATACTTTATATTTGGTGGGAATTTAAAGCTACAGAAACAAGGAAACAAAAGGGGTAGCAGATCTCAGATTAATTTACTTCAAAGTTCTTTATTATTGATCAGCTTTGAGGCCATTTTTACCAGTTATGACTGCAACTCCACCTCATTCCAGAAATTCCAAAGGAAAATAACTGTCTCCATCAGGATTCCTTCAGTGAACATTGCTCACCCTAACAACTTGCTGATTCTATTTTTACTTTTGGATTGATGACATTTCTTTTATGAGATAATGGATTGTGGAAGAGAGAGTTTGTGTGACTGAGGTGTTTTAAGGACAACCTTTATACACAAAACTGTCATATGTTGAAACACAAAATGGAAAGCAAGACTTTTAAAAGCAGCTACTAAAAAAAGGCTCTTTTCCTAATTTTGTATTAATGCAGCTGTAATCCTTCTAAAAAATCAGAATTTCCAACAAATTACCTTATAAATTCATTTAGTATTTTTAATTTTGATGAAAATATGCTTCATTCTCCCCACTTAAAGGGATTTTAGGATCCTTTCAGGCTTCAGTGAGTGCTGAAAAGCAGTTAATTATGTTTGTGTTTAAGGATATGTTTTACAGAACAGCAGCTCTGTTTTAGTGGAATTACTGTAATTCTTTCATTTCTGTTCAGCTATGACAAAACATAAATGTATTTTTCTTTTTGTTTTAGAAAATGGTATATAGAGGTTTTCTTCCAGGGGATTTATTTGTCCCGTTTCCACTTGGTAAATGCATGGCCATACCTGAGTGGCTTAGTGCTGTTCTGAATGAATTTATTAAAAATATTCCTCTCTGTTTTATAATACTGAGTTAAAATATATTTTAAAAAACACTGTTTGTTGCTTTTGGTGAGAAAATTTAAACATTTGGCCTCACTGTAATGAGGAATCTGGACCTTAATCTGCCAAATGTATGAAATGCTTTCATGCTCACTCCTTGTGGTTTGGGTCAGCGCTGAGATCAGTGCCTTGCAGAGATCACTGGGATGAAATAACCCAGCACAGCCATGGGATCTCTCATTCCTGCTTGGAATGCAGTGATGACACCACTTGGAATGGAACTCTCGTCATCAGTTCAGTTTTACTGAAGAGTACAGCCCTGAAATTTGCCTTAAGAGCAAGAAGAAGTGCAAAGCGTATGAGTGTAGCTCTTAGGAGAGTTTGTAATTTGATGTGCTTGCATAAATGAAATCAGGGGCTGCTTAAATGGCAGGAATCTGACTAAAAAACCTCTCTCTGGTTCAGGTTGTAATTTTTTTATTTTTTCACACTTTTTTAGAGAGTGCAGAGATAGAAAAGTTTCAGCCTGTTTACATTGTAACAGTGATTCTTTTCACTCATTCTAATAAATTACTATTACTATCATTATTTTATTATTATTACTACTACTACTACCACCACCCCCGTCAGGTCCTTGCAATTGATAAGGAATAAGAAAACATTTTATGGGCACATTGTTTACTAAGCTGATATCCTACATATTAGTTGAGGCACAAATTTTTTAATAGATCCACTCCCACCCCCCCCTTCACCTTGGTAAAGAATATTGGATTTTCCAGTTCAGTGAGTGTCTGGTCGTTATCATTCATGTGCTCTATTGCAGTTATTGTTAATGGTTATATGAACAGCAAAATAGGAAGCATATATCACCTGTCAACCTGTGTTCTCTAGACCCATCTTGGGTTAAATTATTGTAGGATTGAGAGTAGAAGCTGCTAAAACTCAGGTTCCATAGGGAAGTTGTAGATTTTTTTTTCCCTCTAAGGTTTAGGATTTGTGTTCAGTCTTTAAGGAAAAAGTTTCAGTATATTAGGATCATAAATTCTGAATTGGTCTTGCCAAAAAGTAATTTAGAAAGTTTACCAGATCAAATAAAAGTGTATTAACCTGGTTTATAGAGGAAGAGGGAGAAATACATTTTTCTGCTGTAATGTGATTCTAACAACTTTCTAGTTTAAGGGAAATGCGTGTAGTTATACTTACCGTGGGCTGAAAATAATTCATCAAAGCAATGTTCCGAGTTCAGGAACAGTGCCACTTGTGCTCCATCAAAAAGTGGGCTTTATGTAGTCAGTTTTTTTAGCTTTGAAATTATTCTACTCTCACTATTTTACTTTGTTTTAAATTGTGCAGCTTAGATACTATCCAGTATTCATGCTTGGGTAACTCGACTGAACTGGAAGAAAAACTTCATCAACAGCACAGACTTGTGTATTTGGCCTATAATATAGAACAAACAGACAGAAAATGTCATGTGGAGGTAGCAGGGGGGTGGTCACATCTCTGATGTAAGTTTGTCCCTCAGATTCTTTTGGCCATGCTGAGTTAGCATTTCTTAATATGAAATTCTTCATTTTGTGCAGATTTTTTTTTTTTTTTAAAGTCAGATTTCGTGCGACAATCTTTTAAATGGAATTCTGAAATAAGTATGGCAATCTCTTCTTCCTGGGTCAACACATCACCTACTTCATTAATTAAACTGGAACATTCACATTTTATCAAGTGTCAAATAGTTGAAGGTTACAGAGAAGAGATGAAGGATTCTCCTTAGGATTGAGAGAAATGTGTTGGTGTGAATTCTAACATTTGAGAGAGACCTCTGATGCATTTTAAATACTGGTCTAGTTATTGACTTTTTCACTGGTGAAAAGCACTGTTGATATCCAACCAACTGTTGATGAACAAATTAAAACCAAACAAAAGGGTGTGTTTTTCAATATTATATGTAGTTTAACTGTGGGATTGCAACGGGATATTTCAGAGGCCAATAAGATGAGGAGTTTTCTGGAACAGGACGGACGAGTTAATGAGAAGAAATCTCCTGGTTATGAAATGGTAAAGGAGACCTTACCCTGTTCCTTATCCTGTTTGGAATGGAGAGCCTGCAGCCTCAATCTTAAGGCTCAGCTCGTGGCTGGTGCATTTAAGTATAAAAGCTTTGGGTTTAGGCAGGAGGGAAAATGAGAGTTATAGAGGTACTCCTGAGGTTTTTAGTCCAGGACAGCTCCTAAAAGTCAATAGTGTGATGCTTGATGCTTCATTCCAACTGGATTTTCTGCTGTGAACAGATGATTTAACCTGTCTGGTAAGTGAGAAATTGCAGATTATGAGATTAATAAAGATAAAAAACTTAAAAAAAAAATGTATTTAGATGGCTACTTTTTTCCTTTCATTACTCATTTAAGAAAAGGAGGAGGAAACTGGTTTTTGTAATTTTTTGATTGATCCAAATCTGTTTATTAACTTCTTGTTATGCTGCTTTAAGATTACCTGACTCCTCTCTCTCCCAAATGCCATAGCTCATTTTTGAATTCATCTTTCATACACACCTATGGGGGAAAAACACTTGCCAGTCCGAATATACAGTGAAATCAGTTCTGAAGAAAATGCAGGAACTGTTGTATTTCAGTTATATACTGAAATGTCCTCACATACTGTACAGTATTACATGGAGATGTTTATTATCTGCAGGTTAAAAATGCTGCATTGGTTTATTAGATATTTAAGAGTATTTACTACAACTAAGGAATCAATATTCCTTATTTAAAAAGAAGGTTAATTCCTTGGTGCACATGGATCTATACACAAAACCACAAAATCTATGGGCACAATTGAAGAAAGGGGTTTAGGGGAGTGAGGAGGCTGTGTGGTTTTATGGCTTTTGATGGGGGGAGGGGTGGTTTGGTTTGGTTTGGTTTGGTTTGTTTGTTTCTACTTCATGGTACATCTCTTGACCAGCACTGAGCCAGAGCCATCCTTTTGCAAGAAGACGCCAGGGACAACTGTGTTCAGTGATCCTTTGCTCATCACTTTTGTGCTGATCTATAGGGCAGAGCATCTGTCTGGGGGGAAATAGCCAAGAAAAGATGTAGCAGAAATGATACACCACGTGTATGCTGACTCCAGAAGTCCATGGATGTTGGTGCTGAGACACTTCAATGGAAACCAAGTGTTGTGAGCTGCAGCCCTGGGAGAAGGGCAGGCGCTGGGAATGCTGAGTGCTGAGCATTTTGGGGCAGTAACACGTCTGTGCCACTGACATTTGTCTGTTTTCCTTGGCAGGCCTCCCTCCTGGGCTGGCTTAGCTCCTCTCTGAGCCGGGGAGTGGATGTTACACATTGGCTCTAATGTGACCAGTGTCTTTGTAGCTGTGTGCTTCTGAAACTGTTTGGAAAACCAAAGGCTTCTGCTGTCTTCATGACAGGATGGCTTGGCAGATGTTTCAAAGGAAACTGGGCTTGTTTACCCTACACTGTGCATGGAAGAAGAAATAACATCTCAGTCACTCTCCTTGCCAACAAGAACAAAAATTCTGACTCTTGGTCGATAAGAAAACTTCTCAAAGTTAAATTATACAAACTTTCTGCCTGAGGCTCCAGTTCAGTTCTTTATTTCTCTTGGATGTTAAAGCAATAGCTGTCATCACCAGAGCTCCTTTTGAATTTGTTCATAAGAACAGTCCTTTGGATGCAGTGTTCACTCATGCCTTTGTCATTGCATTCTCATTAGTGGAATGACACAGAGCTGTGGCAGGAAGCTGAAATAATTTTTGGTGTATGAAGCACCAGATAATTTGTGACCTGACTACTCGTGACATTGGAGAATAGGCAGGAACTGACACATTAGATTGAGTTTCTGATTGCTGTGGGTTAACCCCAGTAGGCAGCAAAGCCCCACTCAGCCACTCCCTCCCCCTCAGCGAGGCAGAAGTGAGAATGTTCGTGGGTTGTTTACTGAGGGAAGTCTTGAGTCCAATATGAAATTCTGCTTCACTTTTTCACTCAAGAAAGCATAGTAAATACATAGCCAGCTTACTGTGAATGTAACTGTTTCGCTGCACAGAAACAGTGATGTTTTGTGAAAACATATTAAAATCCTAAAACTCCTTGTGATAATCAAAAATATAGTGTAATATCAAAGAGAAAATAGATTTTTACAGAGTCCTAATTTTCCAGGGCTCTTCTGCAGTCATCACACATCTTCTATCATTAACCATTTCTGTCCTGTCACTCTGTAAGCTTGAAAAATCTCTATTTGATTTAAAATTTATGCTTTTTATCACTACATAGCCCAAAATGATTGAACTCTGTTTAAAAGTCCAACCAAAATCCTCTTCAGTCTTGAAGGAACTTATTTTGTGAAAATTGGACTTAAGTGAAATAGTTTTATTATTGATTTATACTCTGTGCCCACACAGTCCCCTCTCAGTAAACACAGACTTCACAAAGTAAATCCTCTTCATCTCAGCATCCTCACCTCTCTTTGGGGTCTTTTATCAGGGCATGGCTTTGCAAGTGATGTTCTATCTTTTCCTCAGGCACTAATTTATGAAAAACACAGGAATATCTTTGGGCTTCTATTTATTTCCCTGTCAGATATGGCTAAACTTAGTAAAGATATTCTAAAGGTGTCTGAGGTATGAAGCAATTTTATATTCCTGTTTCCTGTAGGAAACCTGACTGAAAAAAACTAGATTCCTTCAGGAATTGTGTTGTGCCCTTGTGCTGTTGTTAATTTGAAAGCATAAACTATCAAATTAGGTTTCTTTCTATAAAAGTTGCATCTGTACTCTGGGTATGTATTGCCAATTTTCACCTCACCCAGCTTACACAGTGTGTGGCCGTGCTGAAATCACATCAGCAGCTTTCTCAACGACGCCTTGAATTTATCAGGAATATCTTTTGGCCACCTAGATGTCGGTGACTTCAAATATACTACTATTTATGTGGCTGTTGGTCTACCTGACACCTTAGGCAATTTTCTTAGATTTAAGATAAATTTTATTAGATTTTTTAAATTTTCGTTTGAAAATCCAGTTTTAACAGTTTAAAATTTACTGTTCTGGAAGTTCCTGTGTATTTTCAGCCTTGGAAATAGAGGGACATATAGAAAAGGAATTTCAGATTTGACCTGTAGATCAAATGATCTTGCATTTAGGAATCGCAAGTGTTTTTGTACTTTCCAAACTGATAACTTTATCTAATGCCAGTTTCTGTTGCCATCTTTGAAAATGGAAGATTTACTAGCCCCAAATTAAGTCTTAACCTGATCTAGGCTTCAAAAGCATATAGATATGGCTGGGTACTGCTGCATGACTGATTCACACCTTAAAATTACATCTATATCTTCTGAGAATGCTGCCTATTTTATGTGTGGTTTTGTGCAGTTGGGATATCCAAGGATAAAGGTGGAAGTTTTACACAGGTAACTCTGCATCACTGGGCTAACGAAACATCTGTTTGGAGAGAGGAGGGGAGTGTGAGGCACGAGGATCCTGTGCTGTGCAGAGACGTGTCTGTGCATCTCTGGGTATTTAGAGAGCACTTAAGAAAAGGACAAGTAACTCACAGAGGTGAGAGAAGGAAAAGAAAGAGGAATGTAAAGGTTTTCTATACTCCAGTCCATAAAGCTTCAGCAGCAGCAGCACCTGTTCCCTCAAACAAGACTGTATTTATGAAAAAATCAAAGCTTTCCTTGGGGAAGAAAAGGTTTTAACTCTTGATAGCTTTGAAAAGTGTAAATGAGCATAAGCAAATGGCTGGAAGCAGAAGAAAGCAGAGCTGGGTGTTCACTGGCACAGCCGGATGGTGGGTGGGTGTGTGGGAGGGCACCACACGAGGCCTTTCAAATCTGTATTAAAAATACAGCAGTATTTTTATAAGCAGTAATTTTTTTATTATAAAATTTTTCAGTTTAGTTTCCAAGAGTTTTGCAAACCTTCCTCTTACAGTATGTCTGCTTTTATCTAGAAACAAGACATGAAAGCTCCCTAAAATCTTGAGAAGTTTGATTTTCAATCCGTGATCAGATGGGTTGTTTCCTTTTTGACTCTATTCAAACAGCCCAAGGCTGCCCTGAGGCATCAGAAATAGGTGCAGATGGCCCAGTTTTCTCCTTGTTTGAGCTTGTAGACACAAACCTCTTGGTCCACAAATGTTAGTAAATAGAGATGAAGCTATTTCTTTCAAAATAAAGCTCCTCTCCTACATCTTTAACATTGCAGCTGTTGAAGCTATTCAAATCCTTGAATTGGTTTGTTAATTTAATGAGGCTTCTGCCTGAGTCCTTCAGTTGCTGGGGACAAACTTAGTGAGGACTTGAATGTCACATTCTAAGGTTTCATTTTTCATTTATTTTCTTCTTCAGTAAGTATTACTGTGTGGTTAATTTGTTCTCTGGGATGGATGAAATAGAACTAATATGAAATTCAAATGAATTCTTCTGCTGGCAGCCTGTTTGTTAGCAGCAATAATGAAATATAATGGCCAATGGATAGAGAAAACCACTAAGTATTTTCCTCAATAATTCAGGACTTTGATATATTTAAGCAGTCAATAAAAATACCCAGAAAAATTAATTTGACTAGAATTTGACTGTGTACTTTTAAATTTTATATATGTGTATATATATTCTTATTTTGTTTGAGATCATGGTATCTTTATGAATGCTTTAGTCATTAAAATGAATCCATTTCAGTTGTACAAATTTCAAACCTAAAAAAACCCCAAACGATGCAAACCACCTTTTATTTCTAAACTAATGGCTGGTTTATGAAACTGGGAGCCAATATTGTGAAGAAAAAACCCATGATTTGTTGGCACTTGTTGGGGTGCGAAGGACGCGTGTAAAACACCTGACCAGCAATAGGTGAATTTTTCACGGGAAGTTGGACGGGATTTTACAAAGTTATTTGCTTCCACCTACTGCTCATCCTTGATATTACAGAAAAACGCAACCGAGGGAACACTTGGCTAGCTGGAGTTCCAGAGGCTCATCTTTCCTCCCTCTGGGCCGTGGGACTGGACCGTGTACCCAGGAATTCAGCTTGCCTTTTATGCTGCCTTACATTCGCGTGAGGAAAGAAAAGATGTTGGAAGTTCAGATAACTTTTCTAAAGTTTCTTATTCCTTATGGTTGTTTTGGGTGGTTGGTTTCAGGCAGCCTGTGCTGTCATGATGGGGCAGCAGAGGAAATGGGGTTTGGATGGCAGGGAGAGAGCAAACTTTACAGTGTGGGGTGTGTTAGCAGGACTAATGGATACTTCTCATTTCACTATCCCTGAAAACAGGAATACTTCAGGCTACTGGATACTTCAGGATACTGATTTCACTATTCCTGCTTGCAATTCAAGGAGTAAAATTAAATGTAGAATTACAGGAAGTATGTAAAATAAAGTTTATGCAGGTTTCTACTGCATGCTAAAGCCAAAACATTATGCAGGGTCATGCTCCTACCAATAATTACTTCTGCTTTCTAGGGCTTTTACTTCACTCTGTTTTTATAGTGCTACTGTTGAACAAAGGTGGTAGATTTGCTTCCCAAGAGCCCAGTGTGCTAAACTTCAAAACTCCCAGCTCTTAACCTTGTGCTTGTCCTGCATTGCTCCTGATGTCCTGCAGAAAACCTTCCTTTGTTTCCCTGTTGCTGCTGCCAAACAAAACAGACCAAAAAGGCAATATATAAAACACAGAGCGCTTAATATGTTTGTAATAATGTTATTTAATTGGCTGTTGGCAGTGACACCAAGAGAAGAAAGGAATTGTGTCGGTTTTAAACTGAAATGGATGGGAGGGCTTTCTATTTAATTCTGTCTTTCCCATGAATCATTCTATGAAGTATTCTATCGTTACATAGTTTGCCTAAGATAATTCTTCAGAAGGAACAGATTTTCTGGGTTTTTACTTTTTTTTTCATGATGTAACAACATTAAAGAAGGTGCTTGGTGCATTGTTCAGATCTCTAGGATTTTACAGTTGCTTTACAGCAATGGTGCTTCTCAATCTCAAATAATTCACAGAGCTGGGAAATTTGCAATACACATATGAAGTGACAGCACTTTCTCATTTTGCACTTAGAGAAAGTAGCACAGATGTCTCCCAGAGAAGAACATTCTCATTTCTTCCCTTCTTGCTCTGAGATTGACAGATGATTCATTCTGATGATTTTTAAAGCTTAGGGTCTGTGTACATTTATTCTTTAAAAGAGGTATATCTAGGATGTAGATGTATACTCAAATATTTACATTTAAACATAGATTTGATTAAGTCAGTAGCTTCACTGGTTTAAAGAATTACAACACTAATTGCTTCAGAAAATTAATTGGTTTTTTTCTTGCCTTTATGCAGAAGTCTAAATCCATGTGTCTAGCCTTGAAGACATACAGCTATTTCTTTAGCTAAATCTGACTTTACATAATTTCAAAGATAACAAGTTCTTGCTGGCTTCAATATCCAGTGAAAGTGAACCCATCCAGATGTGGTTTTCATTGCTAAAGGTGCAGTGGTTAATTTGTAAAGATTCACTTTCCATATCTTTAGACAGAAAAGCAAACACTAAGGGATGAAATGATTGTCTAATGTTCAGTGATAAAACACAGAATAGAAATGATGTAATTTGCTATTCAGCCTGAATCTTTTCCTGGTGGCTGGTCTCAGTGAAAGGCAGGGGCTCAGTTCCAGGTGAGGCTCGTTGTCTCTTTAATTCCTGATTGAGCATGGGAGGCTCAGCTGGGCTGGCCCCACCTGTGTCCGTGTGGGCTGAAGGCTCCACTTGTGCCCTTTCCTTGCTGCTTCAGACCACTCTGGCAGATCAGCTGTGCTGGGAGGTAGGTGGGTTTTGTTTCATCCTGGTAAAACTTCATTTGTAATTGAGTAATGAATGCTTATGAACTCGGGTTTCTTAGAAATTGCTTTTAATGGGAAAGGACAGTGGTGAAACTGCAAACTAAAATTTTCCGTGAGCAGCAGAAGGGATCACAGTGCTGTTGGGTCTTCAGGAATATTCATCATACTGAGAGCCTGTAATAGCCCCAACTACAGTCTGAGAGGAGCTACTTTATTCTGCTTTCGGTTAATTTAGGTCAGTGTGTGAGACAGAGCCACTCTTGTCCTTGGTAATATGAAAAGATATGATTCATTTTTGATTAACCAATAAATATGTTAGAGAGCATTACATTCTTTCCAAAAGGTGACTTAGGGCACGGCTAGGACATGAAGAGTACTGGTGCTGATGAAGTTTGAATTCATTCCCCTGAGGTAGAAGGCTTTTTAAAGCTTTTTTCCCCTCACTCACTCACCAAAAAGAAGTGAATGTAAATATCCAAACAGTCTCAGGAAGTGAGCCTGTAGGCAGAGAGAGTATTTCCTTATCCTCCACATGGGAGACATGGTGAGAGACTGTCTGGCTGCCAGTAAGTCACACTTGAAAGGAAATTTTTGGGTGTTATATTCCACAAAGTACAGTCTGGTTCCCCATGAAAAGTGATGAAATAGAAAGTGTATTAGAGGTGCTGATTTATATATCAGACTGGCTAGAATAACAAATGATTTTTTGCTGCTTAAGTGACACAACTTGATATGCCTCATGAAAACACCTTTAATATAATTTGCTGTGAATTAAGGTATTTTTACAGGAAACCTTGCTTCATCTTATTTGGTTGAACGATTTAATTTCTAAAATTGTTTGTAGGTAAGAAGTCTTTGGCTTTGAAGTAAAACCAGTCCTTCATTTAAAATGAATAGGCATGCTGTTGAAGAAACATGAATTCTTTATTTTACATTTGTTTTCATTTTTAATAGGAGCTGCTATTTGCTATCAGCCTTAAATTTGCAGCTTGGAATTTATGTGCAAGTAACTAGCTAAAAATCCAAAATCTGATTTGAGTAGGTCCAGCTTTGGTGAGAGGTTGGGAAGTACTTTTAACAAAAGATTGTCCCTCATCCATATGTTCTTTTCCCAATAGAAATCTCTAAAGCTGCAACAGTTAAGTAAAATTTGCTTCTGAGGACAGTAAAGTTGGAAAGAAAATTAGGTCACTTGTCTACAGTTTAGTGACTTGAATTGTATTTGGCTTACTTAGTTTCCAGTAGTAATTTGTTGTAAAAAGGGTGAATGTGAAGCTATAAATGCATTTCAGAGTATAATTTTTTGTGATAACCATTATCTCTGCATGTCTTCAGCACAAAAATAGGTTCAATGAGTCAAATACCTTAGGAATAAAAGGACCCTGTGTTGGATGTCATGAGGTTTAAGTTAATTTGTTTAATTCCTGAAGAAAACATGTCCAAAATATCCACATGTGTCCAAGCCTGTACACACACACATTTACATGTTTATCATAAATAGATGCTTTGCTGCTCTTGCACGTTGCAATGAGATTCAGACACAAGTATCTATCAAGTCCTAATTAGCACGTGATAAGACAGCAGGTTGAGCAGTTTTTTCTCTTTAGCTTACCTTTATTTCTTTTGGCTTCCATCACTAGTTTATTTAAAAAAAGAAAAAAAAAAGTGGGCAAGCAATATATTTTCATCAGGATGGAAGTAAAAAAGAAAATGTATACCATCAAATCATATTCTTTTCTTAAGAGCTGACTACACTGTATTGAAATAGGCTTGGGGGTTTTTTGTGTTCTTTCAACCCTGTCTTTAAATTTATTCATGTTTATTAAACTTTACTACTTCACCTAAAGGCACAATACTAAACATTGTATATTTGAATGGACTCTCTGTACAAAAATAGCAGTTCTTCAGCCTGAGCTGTTCCCCGGTGCTGGTCAATGTGCTTTGTGACATGGGCTTCTCTGTTTGTGCTTTCAGGACACTAAAGCAGAGTGCAGTTCTGGTGTAGAACCTGAGGACAGAAAAGTAAGTGGCTTGTTTTAATGTGATTTTTCAGGCAACTCTAGTAGCTGGGATTTTCTCTGGCTGTTGTTTGGGTTTTTTGTTTAATTAAACCATGTGAAATTATTTTATGGTACTTTATGTGTGTGTGTGTGTTCATGTTGTATTTTTACTTCAATGGGGACAGAACAGTCTTACTCTATTAAATGTACTTGTTAGAAATTTGAATAACTGCTTTTTCAGAAGGGAATTATAGTCTTAATCTCCTTATACTACAAAAAGTTTAAAAGGCAGTTTCACTTCCTATTCTTAATTTACATGATTAAGAAAGTTATTTTGTGTCTTTCATGATACAGTTGTCATACCGTGTTAAATATTTGTAAGACTGCAAGATGACTGTTTTTTCTTGCTGTATAAGTAGTACCTTTGAAACTTTTTTTTTTTAAAGGATTGATTAAAACAAATATTTCCAGTTTTAGTTTCTCTGGACAAATATAAACCATGTACAAAATACGTTTTCAGTTGCGTTCTTCATCTTACTCATGGTAAAAACTAACCAAAAAACAAAGTCTTCATGAAGAAACCTTGAGCCTAAAAAAAAAATTCAATTGTCAGAAATAAGTATCAATCCAGTTTTAAAGGGAGTAATGTGTTTTGTTTAAGTATCTGTTGCTCCTGAAATTTGAAAATCTGGATTACTAGATCTGTGCTTAGGGTATTTCTGTGTCAAGTAGTCCCTGAGTTTGTGGAAGTGTTGAGCACGTGACATGTGATTTAAAGTCTCTAACTTCAGCTGGTACTCACTGTCCCACTGGAGCTGCAGGTTCTTAGCATCAGCTTTCATCAAACTCTCCAGGTGCTTCCATTTAGGCTCATATTCTTTTAGAGTGTGCTAAAATCCAGGCTGGGACCTTACTTCTAAACCCCAAGTTTTGATTTTTTTGATGTTGGTAGTGACTACTAAAACTGCCCAACCCAGAAGTTCTTTTTGCAGTGTGAATTATGGGAAAAGGTGTCAGGAGCCTGACAAGCTTTGGACCACAATTTATTAATGTGCTGTATTTCTTCTTCCTTGAATTTCAACTTGCCTTTTATCTAGCAGAGGCACCAGCCTGTTGCCAGTAAACTGTGGGGTTTTTAAAGGTGTATGATACTTTGGCTTGTACCTCAGTAGGAATTACAGGAGATGTGTGTCTGATACTTTCTCTTGTGACTCAGTGACTGCTCTGAGCTGGGGTGGTTTCCTACCGGGTTATTTCCACCTTCATTGACTCAGGATATCCAGCTTTCATATGCAGAGACTACAATTAGCAGAAAGGATTGTCTAGAAAACCCCTCAATTTTTCTTCTTCCTTTTGTTATTTTGTGGAAGCACTTTGAAAGAGAAGAAACGTGATAAACACCTGTTGTTGCATGATAGGTTTCATTTTTTCTGTGTTTGGTCCCAAAACCGAAGCTTCCACCAAGTTTAAGTGGCAGTTGTTCTTTCTAGTCCAGGGAGAGAGTTACCAGTGATCATCAAACACAGATATATCAATCTTGGTTAATGCTAATGCATTGTTTCATGTTTGTTGAAGGCATCCATTAAGAATGTAATGTAATTCATAAACCTGAAACATTGTAAATAAATATTTTTATTTCCTCTAACTTGAAATCAAGACAAACTACTGCAATTAGGGCATGCATCATTAGTATCTAATAATTTGCACTTCCATAATGAAATATACTACTAATGAACGATATCATTAGTAATTAATGGGAAATTCTCCCAGTTAACCACAAAATACAAACCTGCAAGGTGCCTTTTCTTGTGTTCCTTTTTTTCGGAAGTTTCCTAATCTGTAATTTCTGAAGTAGAAATTTATGTCGCCATGACCAAAGCATTGCCTGGAGGCAAACTCAAATTTAATAACTGTACTTATTATTTTGAAATCTATTATTCTGTAAATTACAAAATAGCAGTTAATTATCATAACCACCTCATCGCTATCATCTGTCTTTCCTTCCATTGTCTTCAACTGACGTTTTCATGTAAGATTTTTATTTATTTTCTGCAAGGATAAAAGCTCCCAGGTTTGAGAATACCAGGTGACAAGTAATGCACAGTCTGCTCTCTCTGGCCTGGATAATTAGGCATGACTAAATTGCCTTTACCATTCCCAGCAGAGGACCCATAAGTCCATGTACAACTCATTTCCTGCATAGTGAGTACTTTTTTCTGCATTTGTCACACCCGAACTTTCTTGTATGGATCTCAAACTACCCTTCTGAACATCACAATATTGGGTGTTTAATGAATCATGTGATCACAGAAATGTCTCAGATTTGCTTCTTAAAGAAACATATGTAGAAAAGTGACCCTTAAATTGTCACAGGAAGAAACCTGTTAAAGACATACCAAGTGTGACTTTTGTAAAAATACAGTGGTATCTGCAGCTAGCCACGTGATGTTTTGGAATTTGAGTTGTGATTTCAAAGCCTGTGTGATGTTTTGCTATTACAAGGACGATGACAGATGGTCAGGTTGTTTTTCCTTCTACCCATGTTTTCTGATATAACTCTGTGTGTTGGACACAAACAAAATGATTGTGGTGGAAGGCAATTAATAAGGGTATTGGCTATTTTGCCAAGAGGTAGAGCACATGGATCCCTTTGAAGTCCTTTCATTTTATATAACCAAACCATAGTCTGTCTCTAAGAAGACTTCTAATGCGTACAGCCTATCTGTTGGTGTTGCTCTTACACAGCTCCATCATCTCCCATTACCTGAAAAACTTGCCCCTCATAAATCTCTCTTGTTTTTTATTTAATCTCAGTTCACATCTTTACTTGGTCTGAGCAGTTACCTTTTTTTTACTCTGCAGTTGTCATCTCATCAAATTAATTCGTGGTAATGCTGTTAAACCAAAACTCTGGTATAAAGTTATCTCTTCTGACATCCTTTGTCATTTCTACCTGAAATGGAAAACTGACACCGCAAACTGAAAGTTAACTCAGTGACCTTTCTGTGCTGGGTAACTTTGTCTCAGCTAGTTTTTGCTATGCTGGAATGTTTTATTCTTCAGCTCTGGCTGTTTAATTTCTGTTTTATTTTAGTTTATTCTTCCCCTAATGGGGCTGTGCTGGCTGTAATGTGCAGTGACATTCTCCTGCCTGTTCCTTGCAAGCAGCAAAATGCCCCCATTCAGCAGCAGCTCAGTACCATTAGCGAGGGGCTCAAGGTCACCCAGGGTATCCTGCTGCATTTTCCCTTCTGGAGAAGGGAAGGGGCTCGCTGTGACAACGTTTTTGAGACACATCTTGACTTTAAAATTTCCCACTTCAGAGCTGGGAGCAGAGAGCTTTATGAGAGCTGTAGAGTTTATGGGAGTGCATGAGGGCAATAACCTGATGGGTCAGGAAGTTAGGAAAGTTCCCTGGAGTGACATAATGTTTCATAACTCCCTCTTACCTGCTGTGGGATATGGGGTAGGCAGTAATGCCTTTCCTTTTCTCTGCCTGCTGTGGAAAATATTTTATATATATATATATTTTTTTTTAGTACCTTCTGTCAGTGGATCTCAAATTACTTTACAAACAAATTAAAAACACCTATGAGGAAAGTACTTACAGTTATATGGCTTGAGGTACATATGGAGAAGTAGAAGTGTGAAGGGCAGATGTAGGCAAGGTTATAAAGTGTGTCTGAGACAAAATGAGCAGAAAAAGAAACAGCATTGCAAATATATTTTGCTTTGTCTATTCAATGGCTTCTTGAAGGTTTGGGGTTTTTTTAAATTTATCCATAGTGATCATATTAAGATGTTTTTCATGGAAGTTTAAGGGAATTTTTATTTTTTTTAGGAGAAAATATTTATCCAATTTCTCAAATCTTCTTCAGATTACTGTAGAATGGAATTAGTACGGGTATCAAATAGTGAGGAGCTGATAAGCATCATGGAGGGACTGAGTCAACTGCTAGCATCATAGGTGTGGATTTGTTATTATACTGTTTCCTTTCATGGTAGTCCCTTTTTCTGCTGTTTAGGGGCTCTCTAGCAGTGAATAGGAATAAGTGTCATTTTTATTCCCTTGTGAAGGCATTGTGCAATCTGTGTAATTGTGTAGATTATTGAGATGCATATTTAGTCACATTAAAAGAAATTATTTTTTGTTCTGAGAGAAGATCATAGACTCAAATGGATTGGTAAGGAAGCATCTAAATTGTATTTGGGTGTAGATTTAGAGGAATCTAAGGAAGTTTTGAATGTTAATGGCCCTTCTGGTGTCTGACAGAGTGAACAAATGATTCCTGTTTCTTCTGCCTCTTTCACTGTGGTACAAACAGTACCAGGTGTTGTTGAAGCATTGCAGGACAGGACCACACAAAATGTAGAGGGTTACAGAATTCAGGAACCAGGGGGAGTAACCCAGAGGGGGAATAATGAGCTGCTCCAGGAATAGCATCCTCCTGTCACAGCACAGCAGATGTTTCCCCTGACATCTCAGCTCATGTAAGTCAGATTTATGTGAGGCTTCTTGAGCCTTCCTCAGTACAGAGCTGGAAGTTTCCCCAACTTCCACAAAAGGGTAAAGTTATCTGAGGGGCGTGTGTGTGGTGTGTGTTGTTTATTACCAGAAAAGTTACTTGAAGTTCATGGCTGATTCATTCATGGCTGATTCCATCACAATTATTTGAATTCAAGATCTGTTGCATTCCAAAGATCCTAAAACTCAGGAAGTTGAATCAAACCCATAACCTACGTTGTTTAGGCAATGTTTATTGTTATTCATGCTACTCTTAGTGATATTTTTAAATCAAATGATTTTATTCTTCTTTATCTTAGTTTTATGTTCTTTTCAAATAACAGCAATGCTTCTGGAAAAACAGGGAGCTGAAAGTTGCCCTGGAACTTAAGACACTGCGTTAGTCAGCCTAATAAATATTGGCAATTCTAATGTGAGGAATTGCTCAGAAATCCAGTCCATTTCCTGGCATGTGGCTTGACAGAGTGCAAAGTCTTGCTGCAAAGTTTCCTGGTATTTGAATGCTCATAATGTCAGCCCTATTACTGCTCTCTTGTTCTTGCTGTCACTGACATGCAATTATGGGATTTCACAACTGAAGTGGTGACAGTTGCTCCTCTGTGTGTGTGTGTCTGTCTTTCCCCTTAATCCAACTCTATCTAGCAATCTGTAATTTGATGAAGTGGAATTGAAGTGACAGGCGTGACAGAAGTGCCAAAACAATAATTTGACCTCCCACTGAAGTGTCAACGTGTTCTGCTGCATGACTTTGACATATGCTGAATACACAGGAGGGACATGGATAGTGTATTTTCTGTGCTGCAATACCTGGTAAGGCAGGGTGCTAAAAAAAGCTTTTACTACAGTGTGTCTTTTTGCCAACGTGTTCCATCTTGAACTGTCACATCTCCTATCCTTGTATTACTGAGTATAAACATGATTACTGTTGCAAATAAGTTCTATTTTTATTGGGAGATTTTTTCCAAATCTTCATTTTGAAGATATTTTGATGAAATTATAATTCTGTGATTGTCTACAGAATTATTTTTCAGACTTTATTTTGCCTTTTTTTAAAATCTCTTCTGCATTGAAAAAAATTTCATTAAGTATATAACATAGTCCTTCTAATAACTCCTAAAAAGCTCACCAAGCTAAAAAGAGCATTCTTTTGTAGGCATAAATAAAATATTTTGGTATCAGTGAAGTGAATATATGCACAAGTTTCCTTGGAATATATTCATAGGTACTGTACCTGCATTGCATACAAGTAATTAAGTTTCACCTGGGCATGAGGGAGGGGGCAGAAGACAGAAACTTTTTGCTTTAATACTTGGCTAAAGGTAAAGTTAAAATATTGAGATTCAAGGGGAAAAAAATCAGAAGGGTGAAGGAAAACCGAAGTCCAATTTGATGCTAATTACCTGTCAGAATTAACTGAAAAGTAATTAATGGAGACTCAAGCTTTGCTGAAATTTTGTTTACATCTGGCCATTAAGTTTTCCACAGGTATAAAAACGGGGGAATCGGCTTTTGAAGTTATATAAAAAAGGGAAAAGCCCACAGATCTATAAATAGGAGTATGCTATCTGTGTTTGTGAACCAATAAAACTTCACAGCAATGGGACAGTGCAACTTCTGCTACTGTGGTGGAACAGTTCCTTTTAAAAGGTTTGGGATATTGTCAGCTTTTCCTGGCCCAGACTCCTCAGTGTGTGGTTTTCTATTGTTTACACGTGCCAGAGAGTTTAATGGTCACTGATACTTAAGGGAAAATAAGTTTCCAGTTGACAGTTCCTTCCCTGTCTTTTTTCTCACTTTTTAAAATAAAAATGTGGTAGATTTGATAAGTTAAAAACAGAGTTAACAACGTGTAACTGTGACCCACCTTATTTGCAGGTATTTTTGTGGTCACAGGGTTTTCTGGACCGGGTCTAAAGAGCACTGAAAGGGGAGGGAGGCCTTACATTGGTGTGAGCAAAATGATCCCTGTACAGACAGAAGAGTCTCAAGTCGGGGGCTTTTCTTTCATTTAACTTACTGCCAGCCTGTGCTTAGGCATAGAAATGTCTTGTTCCTACATGTCAGTTTTCCTCTCAGTAAGGAAAATAGCCACTAACAAGCCTGTTTTCATGAACTATCCTCAAAGAGCCCTGTTGGTGAGGTAGAAATCTAGAGATCAGGTATTTCTCCAGAAAAAAGAGAAGGGAAATATGAGTTCTTTTATGATTTCTTCTACGTCCTTGTAGTAGAGCTCCTGTTGAGACAAGCCCACAAACATGCTGCTGTAGAGGAGGTTGCAGTTGCTTTGTCTTTATTTAAACCTGACAAAGGGTCTGATCTCAGGCTGCTTCTCTGTGGTGTAAAAGTTGTGTAGTCCCGTGTGCTCTTCACTGAAACTTGTTTTTTATTGTACAGGAAACTTGGAAATGGTATTTGAGATTTGTGAGAAGAACTCAGTGCCCGCCACTGCTCTAAATCATAAAATGGAGAGAGATAAATAACATTCCTTCTGTGTCAAATACTGTATCTCTGTGGAAAGTTTAAATTTTGGTATTGAAAAATTGAGTCCTTTTAGGAATTGAACTGCTGCTTTTATTTTTCATTTGTTCTCCTTATAACCAGTATCAAAAAGATTCTGATGGAAATACTTAATATTATTAGGTATTAAAAATTTGTGTCTTTTTCTTGCTACTCCATGTCTTCAGCATAACTATGGATGGGAGCAGAGGTTGCTCTGTGGGTCAGTTTTGTACCTGCAGCAACTTCTGTGTCTGTTGGACTGGCTTGGAATTTTACACCAGGAATGTTTGGCTTCAGAGGCTGGAGCTCTGTGGTTCCTCCTCTTTATTAACCCCCTGTGTTGGTATCCAGGTATTGTCCAGGATTTCGCTTGTTGTGGGGATTCTTTTTGGGAATTGAGGCTCTCTGAAAACTGTGATTCAAAGAGAAGTATTGCTTATGTTTAATAGCATTGTCACAGAGAAGAAGGGAAAGAATGTCACCCAAAGGATTTAACACACTGTGATGAGCTGGCTGAGGCAGCAGCTGAGTTACCCCCAGCCACCTGACAATGGGATTGGAGAGAGACAGGAAAGGTAAAAGCAAGAAAATTCATGAGTTGAGATAGAGACAGTTTATTAAGTGAAGAGACAAAAAACCCTAACCCAACCCAAACTGCCAGGAGATGCAGAAGAAGCCTCCAGCTGCTGAAAGTGTTTCCAGGAAGGAATCCCAGCAGCAGGACAGGATTCCTCTGGTCAGTGAGGGAGTGATGCTCTCGCTTCCTTCTGAAGCCATCAGTCTTTTGTTCATTCACAGCATTAGTTCACCTGTAGGATTTATTTATTTTTAGTCGAAAGGAGCCCGTAACTCTTGGAGCTGCCTCCCTTCACTGTGCATATTCCAGCACTTCCTTGGGAAGCAGAGGACACATTTCCACACTGCTAATGGACAGGGAAAGCCTTATATAAGGCAGTTGTATGTGAACGTAGGTTTTTCTCTCATCTCGGCATACATTGATCAGATGCTTTCCAGGAGCACACGCATGGCAAGATTATCAGTGGCAGATTGTTTGCAGCATTTTTGAAGGGGACAGACTGAATCAGATGATTGTTTTGTTTGCCAAATTAATATCTGGGATGTAATCCAACCTGATTAACAGCATGGCTGTGATTGGATCATGAAAGGGTAAGCAGACATTTGGAAGGTTTTTTTATACCTGCTGGCTCTGTTACTTTCCCAGTAGCTTGAACACGTGCAAGAATATGCTTCTGTCCAGTAATCCAATTCATTTCTCATTGATTCCAGTTTGTCTTATGTTGTATTGGATCTCTTGCCAGGTAAATCTTTTCTCTGTAGCAGTAGATGGCTTTTTATGGCTGCCTGGTGTTGGGCAGCTTGATCAAAATTTCCTAATTCCATTATTCCAGAACTGGTTTCTTCAGCAATGATGCACAGTGTCTTTTCCTCTAACGAAGCCTGTTTATATAAGAGCACTTACATTTAAATTTATATATCTCTATATTTAGAAACCTGAATGTGTGCATGTTTCTGTAGTCTTTGAAACACTGTTGAGGATTCTTATGTAAGGAGTAAAATAAGGGTTAATGGATTTCTTTTTCTTTCAATTTTTCTTACAGAGGTGTGTTTTATTGTCTTTCAATTTGATGGATAAGACAGAGACCATGGCTTATATATAAACCATGTGCTTTCCAGATTAGATTGATGTAATCATAGCAGTTTTGCACAGTTCAGCTAAAAATTTGTTCTTCTTGATCAAGGTCAGAAAAATCCAGGGATTCTGCCATTTATCTCTTTAGTACTAAAATAGGACACCCAGGGCAGTATTAAAAGGGCTGGGGTGCAGGCATGTCCCACTATGTCATACTTGCTGTCTCTCAACTCTTTTGAAAAAGATCAGGGATTATTTCTGAAAAAAAGATAGTATAAATGTTGCAAAAAGAATGCTGATATTTGAAGTCTAACGTGAAGCTTCTTTTATCTTCCTTCTATCCCTCCCTATCAGCAGGCTAATGTACAAAAGAAAGTTAATTTAGCTTTTTTTCCTAGATAATGGCAATATGCATACCATGCAAGGAGCAAACATTTTGACTTCAAAACAATGACATTTTTAAAAAAATCTGATCTGTGTTACTGTCTTTCACTTTCAAGACTTGATAAAGGTTGAAGTCTAAGGAAGAGAGCAGGTTTTTTACATGTGTGGATTGTCTACAATCCAGCAGGGAACATCTGTTTCAGCAAATTTGTTTGATGTGTTTCTTAAAACTTTTTGGTTTGATGTGGCCTTTTGCTGAACAGGTGATTGCTTAATGAGTAGAGCAAGACAAAATTTGCAGGGAGGGGTAAAATATTACTTAACTGAGGTGCTGTCACACCAGCTGGGTGGAGAACACTCTTTGTGCCTTAGAGGATCACAGTTACGATGCTGTTACTGCTACCTCCTGAATATGTTTGCCTTTGCACCCAAAGTTTTATGCTGTTTTCTTGTATTACTGGCTGGTATTTCATTTGTCCTCACCTGCCTGTATTATTGTATTTCTCCTAAACAGACTCCATTATTTCTTTGGCTCACAGCAACCAAAGGAAATCAGGTTTTGCTTTTTAACTCTGAGATGCCAGGTGTGGGAGGTAACATCCAGTCAAGAATATATTGGCTGGCTCTTGTGACCTTGGCAAGTCAATATCTCCACCATTCTTTTTCAAAGCAGTAAAACACATTTCTAGATTAAAAGGGTTGGGTTTATATCTGCTTTGATGCCTTTTCTCTGCTGTTGAAGATGCAAAATGCTTACTTGGTTTATTTCTAACTGACATTGGGATGAAATTTCTCCTGACAGTATTTGAGTCGTTTTCTTGAAAAGTTGGAACAGCTGAAGAACTTTGCCCTTCTATATTGGTGTTATTCTATAAAATGCTTTTGAAGAACTGTGATTCACTGTTTATTAAAATGTAATGAATTTTGAATCTTTGCTACACAGTCTAAGTAAAAAAAATGCAAAAGGTAAATTGAAAACCTTTAGGATCTGTATTGCATCAAACCTGTGAGAGCATTACAATTCAATAGCATGCGGAGAAGGAACTCTCCATGCCTTCAGGACAGCTTCATTTGTATCAAAGTCAAAATCTCTTCAAAAATGTGTCAGATTAAAAACATTAATTAAGAACATGTATTAATTGTTTCAGTTCTGTGAAGTATGACGTTCTCCCTAATTTAGGGACCAAATTTTGTGTATTAAACTATCTTGTCTCCTGCCACCCATACCACTGTCTTGGTTTTTCATGTGTTCTTGCCTGATGTTTTAGTCTACAACACTGACATGGTAATTTCTCTATGTATTTTATTGTAAAGGAAGAAGTCATTTCATATAATCACAGGTAATGTGATGTAGAAATTAATTTTGTCTGCAACTCATGCTAGGGAGACATTAAAATGTGCCGACTTGTTTTTCTGTTTCCACGTAGTTAAGGAGCCCTTGTTGATTTGATACTGTAATTATATAATGTGACGCCTTTTTTTTCTTAATTTTGCTCCAGCAGGTGGACTTTACTGAATCTGCCTTGATACTGTATTTCCCTTGCAAATAGAGCTTGTTTTGTCAACTCATCAAGTGCAAAAGTTGTCCATGTCCACCATGTACCTAGTTTTGATCAGAGCACAAATTAGTACATGGCTTGTGTTTTCTAGCTGCATTTATTTTCCAAGTTCTGTCCCAAAAAGCTGATTGTGTCTCAGATGAAGGCTGGTTTCTTTAAAAGAGGTCTGTGCTGTCACAGCCTTCCTGCACTGTGCAGAATAACTCCCTGACACACCAAATGCTGGAGTTTCTGGCCATTTTTTGTTTGCAGTGAGAAGCAAATGCTTTCAAGGGACGTGGAAATACATTCTTCAAATGAGCCCAGATGACCTTATTCAGTCACTGGCATTTCCAAATGAATTTATATGGAATGTTGCTGTAGGATTGAAATTCCTTTGAAGAACATCCAAAAACTTTGTAATTCTGGGCATTCCCTCAGTCCTCGCCTTGGCCGTTAAGATAATTCAGGCAGCTGGGTAAGGTTGCTCTATGTACATTGCAGCTGTGATTCCAGTGAGACTCTCTCTCTGTTCTGTGAGGAAAAAAGTCTCCAGTTACATCTGGGGGAAGGAAAGGGTGATGTGGGATCACTTGCAATGCTTCCAGCCTCAGCTGGAGTAGATGCAAGTGTTAGTTGTTGCTGTGAGGTTTGGAGATTACTGGGTTCCAAATCTTTTAGTGTTTGTTCCTAAAGTCAAGTCCTCAAAGGAAAGTGTCATAATTTTTAGAAGTTTTGCACAGTTTTCAAGATTCTTAACCAGTACAGACTCTGTCAGAGTGTCCATATTTGTTTTGGAGGCTCTGTAAGATGAACTCCGTTGGGAATTTATTAACTTTATGCCTTTACACCAAACAGCAGCATACTCAAATCTGATCTGTTGTTCTCTGGCACAGAAGTCTGAGAACTGAGTCAGATTGGAACCTAGACTAAGTTATTTTGCATGCTAACGAACTTATCTTTCAAAACATTCCTTGTACTTACTCTTTCACCTCAAACACTGCTTCAGAATTAATTAAAAGAGTTCTGAAACTTCATACTCACTTTAAAAAAGCTGTTGGTGTAAATACCACAAACTGCGCTTACCTTGCCTCTTACTTTCCTGAAACCTACCCATGCTTATTGTGAGTTTTCCCAGGGCCACATACATCATGTACTGGGGATTTTTTCTATCTGAATTTTAGGACCAGACTGATGATCTTAACAGTCCTTAGTTACCTTAGTTACTAAAAATGTTTCTCCATTACTTTTATTTGAGCTTTGTCTAAAACACCATTCAAGTTGGATTTGCTTACCCTTAAAGTTGGTAAGGTGTAATTCTAGAAAGTAGAGAGGTGCTCTAATAATCATTATAAGAAAGAAAATGCTGTTTTGTTTTTTTTTCTGGCATAGTGAAGTACAGAGTCGATTATATATGTGTGCTTTAAATGTTACAAGATATGTAGTTCAAAACACGTTGTTGTAGTCTCTTAATGAAATATCCCTTTGTGCATTTGCCTCTAAGGTCCCCAATCATATACTGTTTAGCAATGTTTTTCAAATTACGTTTGTAATTTATTTAACTTAAACTTTAAGCTAATAACGCTATTTAAAAAGACCCAAACCAATAAATGACAAGGCAAATATGATTCTAGATTACCTGGCATTTCTAGCCATAGGTTTAGTCAGTTGATTTGAATGTTCTGCACTCACGTTCTGTGTTTACTTGAGAATCATATTTTCATTTATGCATTCAATGCTTTTCCGTGTAAATACTACAACTCCCCTCGGTATCATGTATTTTTGCAAATGTGCATAGTACTAAGGCTCGTTCTTTTTTTACATGTAAGTGTTTAGCTGGCTGCATTTCCCCACCTCACGATGATATAGCTTCCGTAGCCAGACGATGGCACTGTAGGCTAAAGAACATACCTGCCACTAAATCCTGTCTCCTTTTGAAATGGAATAGGTGTTGGTTTTATTCCTCACCTGCAACGACTTCATTTCATAATAACGTCGAAGTTATTTTAAGGCCTCTTCCTCCTTGGCAGAAGCCGTGGTCTGGGTTCTCCATTATTGTACTGTCATTGCAGCCCTTCTCTATGTTTATTGGACTTGGTTTACGTCTGATACAACACCAAAATAATTATTCTTACTGCCTGTGCATTATTTTTTAATGTGGTGAATCCTCACTCCACTAAAACTATTTTTGTAAGTGTTTTGCACAATAAAATTCATAAAAATGGCTGCTCTTAGGCCACTCTTCCTCTTTCTACTTCTTTTCTTCTTGTTGTTTGCTGTGTGTAGTAAAAACTGAAATGTTCCAAGGGCCACATCTCTGTAATACATTAAAACAGTTGGAACTGTAGTTCCATGTTTATATGTTGCATCAAATCCATGTGTGTGACAACAGCTGCTCTTTCTCTGAATCACACAAGAGCCAGGCAATGAAGAGATTAAATTAAGGCATTACAAAATGCAGTTTACTTTTCATGCTGGCCTCTGGAAACTAGTCCTAAGCACTATTTTTATACACTTCAGCCCGAAATGAGAGCACTTTTTGTGACCAAGTGGCCTGTGACAGAAGCCTCAGTGCTTTTCTTTCACTCTTTCACCTCCCTCCTCCTTGTCTCCCTGAACTCTTGATGTCATTTAGGCATTATTTGTATTAGATTATTTTATTAGAGGGAGAGGATTACTGCTGGATTTATGTATCTTGATAAGGATTTCCTTTTTATTTATTTATTTCTGTTCATAATGAGCAAAGAGAAGCAGGGGTAGCCAAAAATGATATAATACAAAGCCAGCTTGGAGGATTTGGTGATAAGTAGGTGAATTGTTCTGGGATGGTGCTTTTGAAAACAGAGTTTATTTTATTTATTTTTGTAATAGTCATGATGAAATTCTTTCATAAAAGCAATTTTATTAACTTGTTCAAAACACAAGTGAATACATTACTAAACTGAAAGCTACACCACAACCTCCACCATTTCTGAAGCATTTGATTTTGCTGAGATTTGTGTTGCTCTGTAATATGATTGTTATGCTTAAGTATATTTATCTGAGCAGTTTTATTATCTGTAATAGCAGGGTTTATTTATTTATTTTTACTTATTGCTGTGTGTGGGATTGCCAAACAACTTGGGCTTTCATAACAAGGTTGCTGTTACAATATTGCTCACAAAAAGCATTTGCATGTGAGTCCCTAAGGGATGGGC
>NW_008238321.1:641511-679407 GCF_000691975.1 Corvus brachyrhynchos
CCATTTATATAAGGGAGGGTGAAATTAGCAGTGGATTCTTTTACTGTGGAACTGCAGTGTGAAACTCCTGGGGGTAAACCAGAGACCCACAACTATTAACTTGCCTTTTCCAGCCAGTCGATTAAAGCCTGACTCGTGTGGCCTGCAGGGCACAGCACAGGACCTGGCTGCTTAGCCAGGCATTTATTTACAGCATCTTGGGGAGTTGAATGGGATTTTTTGACTGGCAAGCTTAACAGCAGGTGGGGGGCATAAGTGCCCTGGCAAAAAAAAGGAAAGCTGCTTTTTTTCTGTAGGTATCATAATAAAGCAGTTTTCAGTAATAAATCAGAACTTGCCTGACCTGTGTTACTCCCTGTAACCTTTGTGCCACTGCTGATGAGCTGCTGGTATGATAATGGGCATTGTCTCACAGCGGGTTTGATCACCTATGCTTGCTGATACAATTTCATGTGCCACACGAGCCCATTTGAAATCTAAGTTTAGTTGCCATTGCTGACATTAAACTTTTTATCAGCAATTTCAAGTCTGGTGTTATAATTGTTTACACACAGCCATTTATAGTCTGTGGAAAGAGGGATTCTAGTTGTTAGACACATTAATGACATCCAGCTGCGTTCTGGACACAACTGAAAAATAAGTTATCACACAAACTGGAAGTTGTGAGTTGACTTGGTTCAGCTACCTGTGTGCTGACAGCAGTCCATGTGTGTGTTTCATGCTAGCTGGAGTAGCTTCTTTGCCTGCCTGTCTGGAGAGCTGATGAACCCAAATGGACCTGTGACTCTGGCCTTGGAAATCTATAAACTTGTGCAACAAAGCTCAGAATTTGCAAATTCTATATTGAAGTTTGCCTTCGTTGTTGGGTTTTTGAGTTTTTGTTTGTTTTGTTTTTTGTTTATTTCATTTTCCTTTTACCGGGTTTCCTAATCTTTATTTTCTCAGTAGGTAATGCAAAGTCTTTGATAGTCTTGTTTATTCATAGTTTCCACCTGTTGCTATTGTCTCAGCAGGCTGATTTTTATTTTTTATTGTACTTAAGAACCTGTTAAAAAGTTAGGCTAAATTTAGTATGTGTCATCCCTTTTGTAACAGTGCTCTCTGAAGGAGTAAGATACATGTTTATGGTATTTTCCAATTATTCACTAATTTGTTTAAGGTTTAATGAAGTTGAAATCAACAGTCAATGACATTTTAATATGGATGTAGTGCATAAGAAATTTTGGTGTCTGGATGTTGTATTTTGAATATGTCTCTGAGCTGGGCCTGTACAGCTGGGAGTGGAGGTGTGCACTGTGGAGTTACCATTTACAGCTTTTAACTAAATTATTCCTAATTGCATTTCTATTAGTATAGTGACTCCTTGAGAATACTAAAAGATCTTTCACCATGAATAAGTCATCCAGTGGTATTAAATATTTACCTGTCATGAAGTGGGAAATTAAAAAAAATAAACAAGCTGACAGATTTACTGTTACATCAGGGAGTTTATCTTGTAGAAAAAGAAATAAAGTGTGTCTTACTAGGGCTTATTTTCTAACTTAATATTTCATGCTAAGTGCTAGTTGGTGAAAAGAGGTTCCTAAAATATCTCACCAGTTTTTTGTTTTTTTTTTTTTGGTTTTTTTTTTTTTTAGTAATTAAGACAGTTTAATTCCTTTTGAAAATACTGAAATTACTGTACAGTGGATGACTGGATATTGCCTGAAGGGAACTAATTACCTGCTTAGTGAATTGGATGGAGAATTTGGCTGTTTGAGGAAGAATTCCTGTTCTGTTCTACTTAGGAAAAGTTTTTAGTCTCCTACCAACTTCCCTGGCACAGGTTGCCTGGAGAAGCTGTGGCTGCCCCTGGATCCCTGGAAGTGTCCAGGGCCAGGCTGGACAGGGCTTGGAGCAGCGTGGGACAGTGGAAGGTGTCCCTGCCATGGCAGGGCTGGCACTGGGTGATCTTTAAGGTCCCTTCCAACCCAAACCATTCTGGGATTCCATGGTTTTCTGATGCTCTGATTTTTCTGTGGATTTTTGTGTATGACTTGTCTTGTTCCTTTTCCTATGCAACCTCCAAGTACAATTTGTTGCTGAGAAGCTTCAGGACAGGTTTATTGGTTCACAGAAGAATTTTGTTTATTTATTTATTATTCCAGAAGCAGCTCATCATATAGGGACGTGAAGATGGTTATTTTGAACTGTCTTAATTTTTCAGGCACACACAAATCTCCTTTAGAATGATCCCTGTGACATGGGTCTTTTTTTATTTGAGGAAGATAAAATGGTGTTACTGTTGATGTGAGGTGTGTGTAATTCTCAGTTTAGGCACTTCTGGCACTGCTTGCTAATTCAGGTTTCCTGTTTTCTGTGTGCATTGATAGTGTGAATCTAATGGTTCAGCCTTGTGCATTTGGTAAATATATTGGTGAGGCAAATAACAAACCAGTAATGCTGTTCTTCAGACAGGGCTTCATCTGAGAGATGGGAGGGGCAGGAAATCAATTCTTCTTATCTTTACCAATTTCTTATAGGAGATAACAATCTCTTTGAGTTGACACAGATTAATTATATGGATTATATCAGTTGTCTTCATCACAATCCCTTGCTTATTAAATCAGTCTTACTAAAATGGTTAATATACCATCCTTTTGAGCAACTCGTACCTTCTTTGACAAAACAGTATTTCATTTGTTACTTTCTTTTTTAAATTATTGTTTTATTATTGGAAGTTTTGGTAAAGCAGATCCACTAAATTCGAACTTAAAAATGTGAAATCAATCCTGACATTTAATTAGATGTTCCAGGTTCTCTTCAGTATGAACATGAAAAAGGAACTGATATTCTGAGGTCATGTAATTTAAAAGTGGTCTATAGCTGTCCTTTAAGGATTTTGCTTTATTTAGATATACATGTGCATTTATGGAAACGTGCAGCTGCCTTAAAAACTCTCTGTAGTTCTTACATATACAGTTTTTTAGAGTACTTCTTTAATAGTCTGCTTTTTGAAATTTCTTGTTATCTCAGTCTTAACTCTTGCATACTGAATAGCAGGTAAATGGTAAAAAAGAATTTCCATTTCTATCTAGTGATGATGAAAATCTTGAAAACACGATGCAAGGGGTAATACATGCAAAAGGGATAAAAGGGGAAAAATGCACTATTGTTTCTGTGACGGTATAATTACAGTCCTTTAACCATGTACTGGGGCTCTTTGGCCATCTTTAGGGTGCTGGAGTTTATCTGGATGTTGGAAATAATCTCTGGAACAATTGTAACACTGTACTGGTTTATTTTACACATTAAAGGTATGAGTGATTTTAGAAAACTGTTCTTTTTGTAGTTTTTGTTTTTATGGTGCTGTAAAGTCGCATGTCATTTTTAGTATAATTGGCTTTCTTATATGGGAAAAGTCAGACACCTTCAGTGTTCCATAGAATATGATGAAGTTTTTAACTGAAGAATACATTAAAAAAAAATGTTTGCCCAAGCACATTGTTCCAGAGATAAAATGCTGCCTTAGCTTCCAGTGGAAGCAGGAAAAGAAAGACTAATGATGAGCCTCTACCATGAGTTTTATTCAACATGCCCAGTGACTGTCTGTTCTGTTCTTAGAATTTCCTCTGTACAAGAGGTGTGCAACTCATCTGTTGCAAATGCAGAGGAGGAAATGTGAGGGACATTTCCAGGAGCTTTGAGCTCTTAAATCATTCTTGTATTCTAATTTTGTGAGAAACATTCTTAACTGGCTTTCAGTTTTCGTGTGGCTGCATTGTTGTCTACAATAATGGTTCTGTAATGGTCTATAATAAAAGGGTTCTTCTTTTGTCATGGCATTCTGGTGATGGGCAGAGGGCTGGGTGTCCCCAGGAAAACCATCCCTTGAAACATTTTCGGGTTTTCAAACAGAAAAGAGTTTAGAACTGGTGACCTTCAATGTTCTCTGCAAAATTACCTGTTTTAATGAGGGGAATATGATGGTTACAGGAGCTGGCTGAGGAAAGAAATGTATTTATTATCAGTATGCAGGTTTTTTGTTACTTGATTCCTGTGCATTGAAGCAAAAAAAAAAAAAAAAAGGAAAGTTTAGCTGTTTTGCTCTGAAGTGTTCCCATATGTGAGTTTTCACTCTCTCCTAAATTGAAGAGATATGCATAGTTCCAGATAAAACATGCAAAATACTTGAGTGCATGGAAGAAAGGGAACAATATTTTCACAATCCGTTTTCCCTTTATAAAGCACCAAGTTGATGTGGTTAAAGTGTAATTTTTCCAGCCAATTCTATATAGAAAGCATCACTTATTTAAAAAAAAAAACAACTTGGGAAAAAGCTCCATAAGTTTTTTTTTTTAAAAATTTGGATTTGTTTAATAGGGAAAACTGATTCATTTCTGGAGAAACAATAAAAATATCTGCACAAGTTTATTTTGATGCTTACTATATACAGTTTTCATGTTACACTGTCAACTGAGGTTAATGCACGTGTAAGAATAAATATATTTACACTGGCAAAGATTTTATCCCTCTAGATGCTGGAAATAAGCACCAAGATGGAGGTAAGTGGGGATAAGAGTGTTCTCAGTTTTTTGTTGCTGTCTGTTAATAAAACATGAAATATGTAAAGTGTTGTTTTCTAATGACTCCCTTTATAAACTACAAAGCCTGCAAATGCATTTAGTTATTTGCTGATTATAATTTTATACTAAATCAAAAATTACTGCACAAAAACACTTCCGTAAAGCCAGCTCAGTCTTTTTAAATGATGGTCTGGAAACAAGAGATTCTTTATTCTTTCCCCTGCTTGTTTTTCCTTGGAGTAATGAAAAATGAAAAATGTTGTGTAAATGTCAAAAACGTTGTCAGGAATAAATCCTGGGGGTTGGTTAATGAAACCTTGGTGCCTGGTGGTGAACAGCAGGCCCTCAGCACTCCAGCAGGCAGCACCAGGATGCTGGGAGCAGTAATATCTCAAGAACTGTGTACCACATTCCATCACTGGTTCCTCATTTTCTCAAAGTCTCCCAGGCACGTGGCTTAAGCTGGAACTGGAAGCCCCACTATTACCAGCAGATTTGTACCTGTCTGTACCATGTATTAAAAACCAGAGGATTTGCATGAGTTACACTATTTGTTCTCTGCCACAGTTTCATTATTGAATGTGTTATATAAACAATGTGTGTGTGTAATATCTTAAAGTGAGATTTTTGCTCGTTTTTATGATGTCAGATGTGTATTCTGGGCTTGCACAGTTGCACTGAGACACAGCTCATGTTAATGGAATAAGAAGAACAGGAAACTGAACAGAAAAGTGAAAAATAAAGTGTGTGAGATCTGCCAACAAGACAGTCAATAGTTCAGGAAACGCATTCTTTCCTGTGTTGGGAAGTATGTCCCTAATGAGGAAATGAAAATTTCTCCTAAAAACCTTGGGTAGTCAGGATAGGTGCCTGCATGCCCTTGTTTACAGGGCAGGAAAGGAATCCAGGCTGGCTGGCTGAGGGACCAGTTCTTGCCAGCCAGCCCAGTTCCACGTGGACTGTCCACAGGATTGGCACAAGCAATGCTGCAGGACAGGGCACAGATCCTGTGCCATTTTCACTTCTGCAGTCTGAGCATCTAGCAGGAACGTCTCCTTTGTGTGCTGCCAGCCCGAGCCTTTCTGAGAAGGACCTGGATGTTTGCCGTGAGCTGGGTGGACTGGAGAATGCCTTGCTCTGAGCAAGCACCCTCAGCAGGGAAGGCCAGGGCAGATGTGTGTCAGTAGCCTTGAGAAGAAACGCCCCACTGGTGTTTGTTCTCAACGTGCAGGAGTTCATGGCAGAAATGGCATCCTCTCTTGTTGAGTACATTTATGGAGGGGTGTGCTCACATACTTAACAGTTGGAATGATGAGATTTATTTAGGAAGGAAAAGGAGTATTTGCTGACTCTCAAATCCTGGTTGAATTTGCACTCAGTAAGTGGGGAGAGAAGTGGAAATGGGTATCCACTACAACCAGGTTCAGCTTTTTCAGCCACTGTGGCTTGTCCAGTTGCTATCAGGGAAAAAAAAATAACCTGGGCATCTGTTCCTCAGAACTTGTTAAGACTGTGGAAGCAGTGGAAAGGCTCCTGAGCAACCAAACAGCTCTTTGTGTATTGCTGATCTCCTGGGCTGTGCTGTGGTGTATTTCTAGGAGTGTCTTTACAGGTTTTAGAAGTAAATTCAGAGATTTAGCTTTCAGGAAGAGATCTAAGTTAAAGAATGTGCATTGTTTTAAAGCAAAAGATATCAAACTTCAGTTGAAAGCTAGAAATCAGCACTTTGTTCCTTCCTTCTAGCAAATGGCAATCTCTCTTTATTGCGCTATTAGATTTTTCAAAATTATTTTCAGTCCTAAATATGCAGTATGTTTTTTGCTGCTCAATTTATATAGAACTCTTACCTCTATACTACTGAGAGACCTAAGAATTTCATTACATACTGAACTAACTGATCTCTTATTTTCTAAGGTGACCCATTATCTGTTCTTTCTTCTAGCTGGTTGATATGAATTTTTAATGTTTCAGTATGCTTTTATAAAGGAGAACCTCTTTTGATCCCACGTTAAAAACCAGTTTGTGGTGTGTAATTACTATGTGCAAGGTGATTTCAATAGTAACACCTATTCAAATCTCTGTCATTATCCACACAAGAATGGAATTATTCATACAAGTTTATGAAAAAAGATTTGAACTTTGTTATTTCCTCTGAAGCTTTCCATATATAATATACCACATCTGGGAAATCACCTGAATTATTGATATTTATTTATTTTAAATCTTGTCAGACCACATATTCTGTGTATTACATATCATCCATCATGTGTTTTGCTTTGTTTTCGGGATAGAAATCTCTTGTTCTATTATTGGTGAAGGAAAGTGTTGGATGGAGAGCTTCTATTTGGGAAAGGCTTTCTCCTGGCTGCTAGATGAGTGAAATGGTTTCAGAGTCACTCAAATTTATTTTCTCAAGCTTTGCTGTCTCACTAGCAGTAAGGTAACATCCCTCTTGTTTGTCTCCAGGGAAGGAAATCAAGTCCTGCCATACACAACAGCACAAGACATGAGTTGATAATTGTTGGAAATAACCTACAATATTTATAGTTTGTAACTTGGTGAGATTTCTCTGTGAATGGATTGCTGGGTGTATGTGCTCTTTCTTATGTTTTGGCATGTTAGAGTATCAATTATGCACGTGGTTTGATGGTTTTAGCGTTATGTAAAACCTTGAGTGATGTTTCAGCTGCTTGACAGACAATGTGGAGCTTAGCTGTGATCTTGATGTTGGCATTTTTCATGTGGATGGAAGGGTGGTGGTTCTTTTCGTTGAACTGGCAAAGCGCCAGACTGACTGGAGAACAAAATATGATAAATGGAAATTCAAAGAACACATTTTTAAATAAGTCAATTTGGTAATTACAAGTCGGTGTACCAGTAGATTTTCACAGCAGGGAGGACAGCAGGGAAAGCAAAGAGCGCTAATTTTATTTTAATTAAGCTTTTTTGTTAATCGGGATCAGAGGATTCTGCCACAAAGTGGGAGAGGAGGAGCTGTGTGATGATAGACTCGCTCCACACTTGACTCAGTCAAGTGGCTTCCCTTTTATACTGTGGTTATAGCATGAAGTGTTTCCAAGTGTTGCTGAAGGAGCTCTTCAGGTTGGGAATGAGCATACAAGGAACAAGATAAAGCTCTCTTGATCTCTCTTTAGTTCTATGGCTTTGACAACTTTCAGCAAGCTCACAGGGCTACCACCCTTGCCCTCCCAGAAGGAGAAAAGAATTAGTAGATAGAGCCCTCTTTAGAGGGTAGGTGAAGAAAACACAGATTATTTCTTTTTTCAGTTTTGATCTTTAGAACTCTCTGCTTGAGCTAAAGACTTTATATGGTTTGCATCATGACACAGTTAGTGCCTTGTGGGAAAACAGTGATTTGACATGAAAATCTTCAAATCTTCTGTAGCTGCCAGGTCCTCTTAACTCCTGGCTGTGAAATTAAGCAGAGCTGTTTGCTATGTATGAATAAAGAATTTTTTCTATATACAGACCAGTTAGTAAACAAAATCCAGTTTTATACAGGAAAGAGATTGTTTTAGGTAACTGTGATTAGGTTGCATGGAAATGTGCCTGAACCTAAGCAGAAGCATTTAAGGAGAAGAGGCCTCTGGTAATGTGCCTTTTCAAAGCTGACCCCACTGTCCCACTCACACAAACACATTCTTTCCTCACGAGTACAAATTATTGTCCCAGATTTTAGCTTGGGTTTGCAGTGTGGCTCTGGTCTCCTGATCCATGCCCTGACAGGCTCCCTTAAACTGATCAAGATTAATAGTGAAGGCAATGTTTATTTTTTCTAGAACTCCTAAAGAAATCTTCTGTTCCAAGAACTAGCTGTGGGCTCACTGTTCTCTTCAAAAATTTTCTGAACTGCCTTACCAAATACTTGAAAGGATAAGAATAGTAAACCTATTATCTGATAATTACCTGCTGCAGGCTGACTACTCATTTGCATGTTCTGATTCTGGCTTTACATTATATAATTTTAATCTTTTGATAATATTCCAGTTATGAAGGGACTTGGCTTTTTTTTCCTATTAACCACACTATCAAAAAACTATTGCAAGACATTCTGGATCCAAATGGTAATGTTTGGTCCAAATATGTCAGGGAGGAACTAGGTTTCAGTATGCCCAGCTAAGCCTGTAGCTGTAGCACTCAAGTAATTTTGAATTGGAGTGGACCTGTAATCAGTGAACTCAGAATGAAAAAGAAACATCAGGACTCTCTTTTGGCAGATTCTTTAACCAGTGCTGGAAAGATTTTTTTATAAGGCAGCAGTAGAGGTTAAGTTACTCTAAAACAATTCATTAAAAACATAAACCAAAGATTTATCTGGGATATAGCTTTGCTAATAATTGATTAATCATTTGCAATCTGAGCCTCTTCCTGAGGTTTCTGTGCCTTCTGGACTATACATATTTTCCTTTCCCACACTGTGTGCCAGGAAGTCAGGAGGGCCCCTGTTTTAATGAGAAGTGTAAGGTATTTGTGTTTTAAGTTCAGGAATTCACTTCTTGTTAGGGTAGTTTGTTCATAGGTTTTAGTTTGTGTGCAAGAGTATCATTACATCAGATAATTCTGCACAGATAATTCATTTCCATGATTTAGGATGTTCTTAATTGCTTTACTGAAGGGAGATTGAGCACCTTTTAACCAAACAGCTGAACGATTTGCTATGACAATTCTGCCACTGTGCATTCACTTAATTTCCAATTAATCAAACATTCAATAAATCATTAGTATAATTACACCTGCTCAAATATTCCTACCCCAGCACATTAGCTATGCTCAGGCAGACTCTTTTACCAGCTGTGTGAATGGATTCATTTGTCTGACCCAGTTGGTTGCACGTCCTTGCTTCTTATGAGCCTTGAGAAATGATAGGGCAGAAATTTTAATTATTTATAATACCAGGCATTCTTTTGATTCGTTGTTCATGCTTCTTGCTTGGATGCTTCTATAGCAACTTAAAACAAACAGCAGTGCAGTAGTGGCTGGTTAATTTCTGAGGATTTTGAAATCACTTCTATTCCCCTGCTGTGCCACTTTCCTAATTACACCGTGTCCCCAAGTGCACGATAATTCCCTCATCACTGTGCATCTAAAGCACAGATGATTAAAACAGTATAGCTTGGGTCAAATAAATGTAACCACAAGTGTATCCTGAAAGTGCTTTACTGGACCAGTAAACTGATCTCAGAAACTAATTTTAGGACCTGTTTCTAAAAAAATTGCATGAATAGAAATCCACTGACACATCTTCAAAATGTCACTGGAGTTGCACTTAGTGCCTGAGGAAGGCTGAAATTTGAGGCAACTCTCCAAGTACTGAAGAAGGTAGCTTTGGAACACCTGTGCCACGTAGGTGTGTGTTGCTATTTGCTCCCTCGAAACAGATGAGAAATCTCAATTTCCTCAGGTACAAGTGGGATTACTCAGTATTTGTATCTACTGATTGTTGTAAGCTTTAAATCGTACTTAATGTGTGTCTTTGTTGTGAGACTTAAAGTAAACAAACCTGGACTTGCAATCTCAGTCTGTAATATTTTAAATAGGAACTTCTTTATGTGGGTGTAGACACATTTTAAATTGTGCAACATAGGTTCTGTTGCTTCAAAAATAGATTTACTGGTTACAGCTTTCCTGTATTTTATCTTTGAGTTAGGAACTGGAGGAGATTCATAATACTTTAATCCCTTAGTACAAATAGGTAAGACTTTTTAAAATTAACTGAAGGTGTCATGATCCATTCAGATAGTAAAATAGGTTAACTTTCCCCCGGCAACCCATTCCCTATTCTGTTTATACTTTATTTTCTTTACTGAATATGCTTTGTGTAGTACTAAGGGGAAGTTCTCTAACCTGAAGGGAAAAGGCATCAAAGAATCTATTTGAAAAAAAAATGGGAGATGAGAGAAAGATACACTAATTGGACATTATTTTAATTACTTAAACACTTGTCAAGTTTCTTTCTCATCTGTTAAAAAAATTATTGGTAGAGTGCATCAGCACATGGATTCTCTGACCCTTCCAGTCTTTAAGAGCACTGAGTGGAAAAAAAAAAATCTGCTCTGGATAAATGTTTCTTGGCTCCTCATGGCATGGGGCTTTAGTGCTGGGGCTGACAGAAATGTCTTGGTGCATAGAAAACAGGGAGATTTATTTATCCATTAAGCTGCATTTGGGTTTGGATGTTCTGCCCAACCTTACTGAATAGGAGCTTTCCTAATTGTTTGTTTACATTTCTAATATTGGCTCAGCATACAATCAGTCTAATGTGTCTGCATGGCTGGGGTTGAGTGGAACCCAGAAATGTTGCTGTAAGGTGTAGTTTGAGCATTCTGTGGAATGCATGGAATCCCAGTTGGAAGTTGTAGTGCCTTGTTTTTAGTTTCTCTTGCATTTTTGGAGTAGTGCAGTACAGCAGCATCACCAGATACACTTCCCTACCTTTACAACCTTAAGATTCCCCTTTGCTTCAGCCCTGAAAACTTTGAAACAAATCTGTGTTCTCAAAATTTCACTTCATCCATCCATATTTTATAGTTACTCCTTACATTTCCTTTTACAATTTTTACCCTCTAAAGCCAATAGGATTCTTTGCCTAGGCATTTTATTTTAGTTCCCCTCATCCCAATCCTTTTCATACCTTCAAAATGTCTTCCCAAGTCTGAGCTCATTTAGCTTTACTGAAGTTTGTTGTAAATAATTTATTACCTTGAAACATAACAGTCTAGGAAATTAATCATCATAAACAACAGCACAGCTTTTAGTTGCCTAGGGACAGGGTCATAGTCTGAACAGAATCCTCTTCACCAGTTAAAACAGGGATATAAAACCACTTTACTTGCTGCTATAAGGTCCTCTTGAGGAGTTTCCTTTAGGACTTACCTTTGTTTCTTTTCTGGCTTATCAAATACACTGTAATGTGTGGGTTCTTTTTCTGAAGCTCTTCAGCAATTTAGTGAGAGTATTACAATTTTTTTTTTTTTTTTAATTGCTAAGGTTTTTTTGACCAGCATTGTGTAACGGACCTTCTCTTCCCCAACATCTCTCATCCCTCTGGGTCTGGAGTGGGACAGTTTAGTTTCAGGTTCACATTTTAAGAAATACCCTGCTAGGTGTTGATGAGTGTTTTGACTACTAAAAGATGATAGCTTGCATCTGGTTTAAAGCAAGAAACCAATCTCTAGTATACACAAATTTTAATTAAGCAGCCAAAAGAATTTTGGTACCCTTGCTTGGGTACCACAGGCACGGAAGGTTGGCTTGGTGGGCAGTGGCTTTGCCTGGGCATTGAGCTTCCTCTGGCACCTTATCACTGTCAGATGGAGCCTGTTTGTAACTGGTGGATACTGGGAATGCAAGAGCTGTGTGTTTCCATGCCTAAAAGGCAAGGCAGCCTAAAGACAGTCAGCATAAGGAAGTGGAAGATGAGAGGTCTGGTCGAAAGCCTCATTGCAAACCTCTGGCAGATTCTGTAATTCACCTCTGGATTATCCTGAGCCTTGATCAGAATCTTTTTGCAGTCACAGAATAAACAGTATGTTAGTTTGATGTCATCATTACCTATGCAAATATAATCAATTTTTAGTTCTTCCTCTATTCATTCACCTCCTTTCTGTCTGACAATGTGAACTAACTTTGTAGCATGAAATAAATAATATCACAGCATAACACAGAAGCATAACAGGTAGAAATAGTCAACACCTGAAGATAAAACAAGCAGAAGTGTAAGTGAAAATGCTCCCACAACATGCTTAGAAAAGAGAGAAACAAAGCTAAATTAAAATAGTTTAATTATATGGACATTCGCATTTAGGGAAAAACTCATTACTTCAACTCTAGAACACCATGTAACTCTATCGTCTTGATGAGGGCAAATCAGTGCCCGTCATCCCAACTGGATTTGAAATAGCAGATCACATTTCCACTCTTCATTATGCAGAAAAATGGCATTAATGTTGGTAGGATTTTCTAGCAGGAGTTAGCCATGTGCAGCACTTGCTCAGCTAAAGCATGCTACTGCACAGACAAATCCATTTAATGCTATCTGCAATGTAAGATTTATTTCAAATGAAGGTGAATTAGCTTCCCAAATTGTCAGATTTACTTTCTATGGATGATTTCAACAAGTAGAAGACCACACTGGAAGCAGGCATCTAGATGATGGAAGAATCAAAAGAGATTTAAAGTTCCTCCCTGTGCATGTGCTTGTCCCCCAAATACCTCCTTCCCTCTAATCCCCCTGAAACCTGGTGGCAGATACCTCACACCTGTAAAGTCTTTCCACAAGCATTTGGAGAAGGGGGATATTTAAAGGCAAGATCTGAACATAGAAGGCTGCTGTTTGCATGGGCTGAGCAACAACTACCAGGGCTGCTGATTTGTATGACAAATTCCCCCAGCTCTTTATTTTGAAATCTACAACAATTATGATTTCTTTTTTTAAATTTGATGCCAGATTCTGATATCAGCCAGATTTCTGTTTGTTAATCCCCCCTTTTTAAGATTGTATTGCTTTCAAGCTTTTATTATTTTCATTATTCTTGCTTTGTAGATCTGAAACAGATCTGCATAGCACCTCTGAAATCATAATTTATATTATATGGATGATAGACTGAGGGGTGAGGAGAATTTTTTTGAGGACTACCTACACCTCCCAATATATTATCAGTAAAGACCGTTCTATGAGGTACTTATAAGACCTCCTAATTGCATATTAACAGTTGATTAAACTTAATAATAGAGTGAGTATCATATCAAAGCATATAATTGTAAAATGCTTTGCCTTTTGGAGCCCAGAGGAGTTTCTATGGTGATAACTTTAGAGGCTTATACATGTTTTTATGTCTTTTTCTCAGATTAATAAAATTTTTATTATTTTAGAATTATGTTTGGATAGTCTACAATTAAATGAGTTCCATGAGCAAACTAAATTAAAAGCCATAGTCATCAATACAGAGTGAATGATTGGGCCAGGGCTCCATTTGTGATGTTTTTGTGTGTCCAGATGGGTGTTTTGCTTCACCGTATTCATCAGCAAGGAAATCTCAGAGCATCCTAACATCTGTGGGAGGCCTGAGCACACACATTAGATTATTTCCAAACTGCAGTGAACAGCCTATTGTTTTTCCTCTCAGAGATGATGATCTTTGTGTCCCATTTGTGAAGGGAGAGTGGCTTCACTGAGCCCAGAATGAGCAGGAGGAATCTGCTGATGGCGCTGCAGAGTGGGAGAAGCAGCTGGTTACTGTGATCTGCTGCTGCACATTCTCATGGCTTCAAATGATCTCTCATTTCAGAGTTTGGAAAAGCACAAATACAGGGCAAACACTTCAGAGCTTCCTCTGCCAGCATAAAGCAGCATGAAGTTAATTTCCATACCAAAAGGTAAAACTCCGTGCAGTGATCAGTAGCTACTGCTTCTACAACTGTAGTACTATTCCTAAAGAATGTGATGAATAAAATCCAGCAGCATTTTGGACACAATTATCAACTCTGTCACTTCCGGGTGCTCCAGGAAGGGCAGAAAGGGTCCCACACTGAAGCAGAAAGTAGAATTCCTTTGCATTGCTTAAAATCTGTGGCAATAAATATAAAGCAGACTGCAGAAAATAGGCAGATTTGCTGTTGACAGAAAGGATGTCCATGCCAAGTTTGGGAATTTATTGAGGCATATTTTGCCCTGGGAGAAGTGCCCTGAGAAGGTCAGGTACCAGCTCAGCAAGGCCCAGCTTTGTGCCACTGGTCCCAGCTGTGTGATCTAATCCTGTCCTGGCAGTGCCTTGGGCTGCCCATCTCCTGTTTTGAGAAGATCCCTTGCTGTGTTTGGCTTTCTGGGTCCTTCCCCTCACTCACTTGAATTGGAATTCATGTACATTGTCCTTCTGAACTGCTTCTCCTTTCTGGCTGTCCTTTCATAGAGACTTCTTAATCCTTACTCTAATTTGTGCCAAGAAATGTTGTTTTTTATGAAGTTACTGTCTAAAAGTAGTTTGTAAATATAGTCATATTAATTGTTTTCTTTTGAAGTATAAAATCCTTTCGTAAGTATTTTTAAAAGCTCATGTAACTCATTTCCTTCCAATTTATGTGTTGGTTTTTATTGCAAGTTAAATTTAGCATGGGCTACTTTTTCATAGAATTTTTAAGGTGAAGTAATACACAGTTTCTGTTGGCAGGATCAGTTGGCATTTTATATTTCTGTCGTTAAGAAAACCAGTGTTTCCTTAAAATCTTGCATAGTGAGGGATCATAGGCATAGACACCATACCACTACCGCCCTGCAACGCAAAAATCAACACCGCAACCCAAACCAGAAAGAAACCCAAGCACAAAACCCCAAACCAACCAACCAACCAAAAGAAACCCAAACACATAAAACACCCCAAACACAAAACAAAAGCAACACCAGCTTAACTTACGTAAATAAAGAAATATTTGCGCTCTTTAGGACAAAAAGCTTTTCCCCTTGAGCATGGCGTATTTTTCTTGTGTTTACGGAACTACATGGTATTCTGCTGCACCATTGTGCCGTGGGATGGATACAGTTAAGGATGGTTCTGAGCAAATAATCCAGAAGTTCTTTGACTCCTGTGTTGAACTTGCTGCTTTTAACTTCCAGGAGTCACCCAAAGTCATCACTTGTTCTTCCAACTTTCTGTATGGATGGAGTCTCTGTTTACTGATAAAAGAACATCATCCGTGTATTTTGTGAGTTGAGAGAAAGTGTAACTTTGTTTTACCAGTCCAGGAGGGGGCAGTAAATTTCTTTTTATTGTCTTTGGAATGAAGCCCAACCTTCTCTCACCATGAAAGGCTCTTCTCTTAAAAATAGCACTTTTTTTAATTAGAAAGCAGTACTGTTACTCCACGATTTCTTAGCATTGTCATTGTTTTTAACTCCCTTTTCCTGACAGTCTTCTTTATAAACTAGAAAGTTACCAGAACTTTCAAAATCATTCATTTGTAGCTTTGATCTTCAATATATTCAAAATAATCCGTAATATGATAGGCATTTTAAATATTAAAATTTCATATGTAATTTATTCCATTCTTTTGTCAGTTTTGTTGAAAATACTCTTTTTTCAAAGAACACTGATGAAATGGAGCAGACTTTCTCTCTGTGCTAAAATAATCTTGTTTTCTAATCCTAATATTCATGTACATATGTATACAGAGGAATCAAGCTGATTTTAAACACTCCCAAATTGCGTGTTTGCATTTCTCAGTATATTACAGTGAAGTAGAAATGAATACGAGGCAAAAAAGTCTGGTTTGTATGAATGCACACCATTTTTTCTGGGCAGTTTTTATGATTCAAAGTTATTTTTCTTACTTGGCTTGGAGGTAAAATGGAAATGGTTATTGGCTCTGAGAGGGAGAAAACAGAAGTGCAGATCTAGTGCATATGACATTGGTTGGGGGAGGACAATAAGCTGTTGCAGTCAGTGTATTCTTTGGAGTTTTGTTTTTGCTGTTGGGCGAAGTTATTAGCATGAAATTTCAGGTGCAATTAAAGTGGTGTTGTGATTCCAAATAACCTCCTTGAAAATTTTCACTGCTTATAATTTCTGTAATTCTCAAGAAGATTCTGGGGAAAAAAAACCCCATAAGTGATAATACACATTCATAGTTGGTCCAGAGGTTCATCCCAGAGGGAGCAGAAATAGTACTTTTTGCCTTGATCCTCCTCAAATGGGATATTTTTATAAGGTCTGTTGAGGTGTTGTTGTGGTGGTGTTATTAATTATTTTCAATTATTCATTATTAGTAGTAACTATTATTTAGGCCCACATACTCGTAAGCTGGATGGGAGCTTTGTAAAGCCCTGGCTGTGGTTTGAGCAGTGGAAATGTGTTCAGTGCCCTCAGTGCGATGGGTGCAGGTATTTGGAAGGTGTTCCTCGTGCCCTGGGAGCACAGAGCGCTCCTGTGGTGGCACAAGTGGTGTCCCACGGAAGTATTTGCTGTTTATTTGGTCGATGAATCTACTGGAATATTTCCCAAACCAACTCTTTTTCTTCACACCCTGTAATTTCTCTGTTTAAAATGAGTTCAGCCGGTGGTTCATGACCCTGGTCCACCACAGACAGCAACAGTTTATTTCTTCTGAAGGACAAACAGCTGTCACAGAATTACTTTGCGTTTCACTGCTTTTATTTATTGCTTGTACTACTACTGTCATTATTATGCACTATAATGATTATTTAGTGAAAAAATATCCCAACTGTATCTTCTTAATGCCATTTGTGGAGTTAGAGGGTGCTGATGGGAAAAGAAATTATTTCATATGGAAATGTGTCTGAAATAAATTCTAGCCTACAGATTTAGAATAGGAGTGGGCTGGAAGAATGTGGAAGAAACTTTGTGAGTGACTTGAATTAATAAATGAAGTATAGATTTTGAGTGAGTGCCAGCTCTGTTGAGTACAATAGCTCTGTGTAAAGCTAAAACTCTCAGACCAAAGTTATCAAAATCAAGTGCCTAAATTTGTTGCATATGTAAATGTGATTTGATTCCCAGAGTGGGAGTCAGCCATGACTGGTGATGGGAGTTGATGGGAATTGCTTATGGTTTCCAGCTATTAAAAATAGATTGCTGGTAGACATTTTATTTTTCCCCAATGGATTATGCCCAATATACGAGGGGTCCCTATGTAACAGCATTTATTAATGACATGTAACTTCAGGGATATTTATCCTCCTCTCCTATTTTGTTTTTTAAGGTTGAGGACCCAAGCACTTGATGGCTTTGCCTTTAACTTAAAAGTAGTATGTCATAAAATATAATTATTTAGGATGTTTGTTTTATATGTAATAGATAATAAAGATAATATTTCTTTCCAGTGTTTCCTCAAAAGAGAAGGACAACCTCTGGAGACTTACAGAAGGGTTTTAGCTAGCTATTTATAGGTATTCTACATTGTAGTTACGTAGCTGAAGTCCTTCTGGAGGTGCTCCAGTTGAGTCCTAAGCACATTCCTTTGAACAATCCCCTTTGTTTGTCTAGAGAGGAGTTCTTGATTACTCTTGTGTTTACTAACTTAAAGTTTTCCAAGTTTTCCTGTGCTTGTTGGTACCTGTAATTCAGAGTGAGGGATCTCATGGGCTTCCTGTGCCACACTGTATTCCAACTATTCTGCACTGGCAAGAAGAATCAGGGAGGTTGGAGTATACATTTTGTGAATTTTATGGCTTTATTATTCCTTAGCCATTTTCTTTACTCTTTAGAAATGATGTATCCTTAAGCAGCAACACTATTGAAGCTATTTTTAACTCACTGTTGAGAATTGGTACACGCCAATATCATGCAGTTTTCGTTAATTGTGCTGATTTGTCCAAATTTAGAAATATATCCTCTCAGAGAAGGATATATATTTCCCTCCCCCACCGGGTTTGGGAAAAAATAAATTTTCCTCAAAGGAAAGTGAAAGAGATAAAAACTATTTCTTTATCAAACACACGGGAAAAGGAAAATAATGCTAAATAATAAAATCTCTCGCTGTGGAGGAAAAAACCTGGGAAAGTGTCAGAGTCCTCCCTTTGGTCTCCTCGGAGCTGGGGCTTGGCCCAGGGCCAGGCCCTCTGCGCTCGGTGGAAAGTCCTCCCGATGTGCTCTGAGGTTGAAGCAGTCCAGGGGAAACGGGAGAAAATCCGAAATTCCAGGGAAGGAAAAAACCGTTCAACTCTAAGTCTCTCTCCAGAGAAGAAGAAAATGAACAACTGGCCAAAAACTGAGCTGGGAGCAGCGAGCTGGGTTCTTCCTTGCTCCCCTGCTGCAGCTGGGGAAAAAAAAGGTGCTATCTGTGTGTGACCTTGAACAAGCTGCAAACAGCTTTGAAAAAGTTTTGCTCAGTTTTTCCTTCCCCCTCTCAGGCTCAGTTTAGAGGCACAGAAAGGCACAGGAAATAATTTCTGGGCATAGGGCAGCGATATGGGATACACATCATAAAGTCACCCCAAGACATTAATCTCATCTTTTCAAGATTTCTTTAGTTCTTGCTTGACCTGAAATGTTTCCTGCTACATTTTGTGTGTGGAATTGCTAGCACTGTTTTACTGCCTCTGACTGGAGGCACATGATGGTACTAGACTACAAATTACATTTATTGGAACTTAGAAAATTCAATAGTCAAAGTGGGGAAATGAGCTTAAGCACAAAATCATCAAAGATGAGCTTCAGTCCATTTTTCTTTTTCTAGCTTAGTGTTAAAAGAGATAAAGATACTGCATTCTAAGTTGGTGATACATAGCAAATAACCTGTTACTTTCAAAACAATATGTCATTATTCTGTATTAAAAAGGGTCGCTTTTAGGTCCTTCTGTCTTCATAAGCTTCCTAACTATAGCTAATGTATGATATTGATTCTGAATAATTTAAATCGCAATAAAATTGGGTTTTCCTGACAGTCAGAAACATTTTATATTTAATTTTCATTTAAAGAAACATAGTGCCTTCTTACCTTCTGAATTTCAAAGCCATTAAAGTAATTGCAGGTCGTTAAGCTAAATTTCTTTGAATAATTGGGACAGTTAATCTAATTCATACTCCATTCAAACCAATGGGCAGGAAAGATTGGAATGGCAGGCATGGATTTTCGAGAGATTCATCAGGTGGATCTTCAGATGTGCTCACCAGCATTTCCTCAGAAAACACCCTCATGCTTCAAACTTTTGGAACTTGAAATTGTGTTTTTAAAATGGATAGTCTTCAAAGGAGAGGAGGCTTAAGAGGATTGTTTTCTTTCCCTTGGAGTAGCCAAATCACTGTGTAGTCGTAAAGATCTTTACTGTGTGCTACAATGTGTTTTACCAGCACTTGCTTTATGGACATGTAAACTATCACAAAAACAGTCCCAGATGATGTCCCATATTTAGCAAGTGTTATGATTTAGTGTGAAGGCAGTTGGAATGCAAATGCATAAACAAATAGCATCTAAAAATAAAAGTGTCTAGGTCTTACTGGGAGAATGGATGTATTTCATCTCTTAAGGTTATTGCTCAGTTACTTGGAGGTAGAAAATGAGGGTATGGCAATGGGTGGGTGATGGAAGAGACTTAAAGTATCTGAGTTTGCAGACAAAAGCAGTGTGTGCAGGTGTGTGTCAGGCTCTGCCCGTCTCTGCAGTGCCTTCTCGAACATCCCCACCCTCAACACGAGGCAAGGAACTCTGACTATCTCTAATTGCCTGGTTCCTTAGTGAGTGTGAGACTCGGAGACGAGAAACTGAGGGTTTGGAGTCTTGGGTATTCAATGTGCTGGGGTGCTTGAAGAAGGGCAATGGTTTGATCCCTGTACTTTGAGTCATGCTAGTTGAATGCAATTCATGAGGTGAACAAGAGCAAAACAAATGCTCCTGAGGACAAAAGGGGGGAGCGTGGGCCTTGTCCGTGCAATTGCTGTCCAACAGGCCTGCTCTGGAATGAGCAGGGAAATCCCATCAGTTTGAGCCTTAGCAAGCAACAAAGGATGTTTTGCAGTTTCCCATCAGTGCGAGCAGCTCCTGCTGCACCGAGCACCCCCTGGAGCTGCAGGGTCAGCCTGTGGGGCTGCCATGCCATAAAGGGACCTGGAACTGTCCTGGACCTTGGGATCCCTGCACTTGGGGGTTGGCAGCTCCTCCCCCTGTCTCTCTCTGTCCCCTCTCGATACGCTCCCGAAGGTGCTCTCTCCGTAACCGGTAGATCTCTTGCATCTGCCTACACCTTTGCAGCTGTGTTTCATAACTGGGGATTTATACTCACACACACTGCTTTAAATAAGTTGAAATTTTCATTACAATGGACTATGATAAAATTAAGATTTTTTTTTTTTTTTTTTTTTTTTTTTTTTTTTTTTGTTCTCAAAGGAAAGCCATAAAGCAGCTGTATTATTTTTATTCTTTGTAGGAATTACAATGCACTTTAAAAAAAAAAAATCCAAAAAAACTTCCCACAGAGATTTAAAATTAAAAAAAGGCAACCCCCCCATCTTTTCATACTCAAGACACATGAGCAGGGAAGACTGATCAGGCCTTTACTCTGTCAAAATCACGGAGATTAGTCTTGGTGGGAGATTTTCAGTCAAGGTAATACTGGTGGTTTTAACTTCACTTTTGGCTTGATGTTATTTATAATTAATTAGCTGACCATTATTTTTCATGAAAGGTATTAAAGGAACCCCAAATTCCTTATTACTGTTCTACAAATTCTAAATATCTCTTAGAAACTGAGATATTTTCCACACGTGTCATATGTGCACTGTAAAGAACTGAGTTGTAGTCTTGCAGTATAAGCAAGTTAGATACATATGTTCCAAAAAATGTAAGTCTTGAATCTCAGTACCAGCTATTAATATTTTGAGGTCTGATGACAGAACTTTCCTGTAGGACTCACCTTGTTTCTTAAGCAGACTCACGAGATCTACCATTGATTTTACTTTAGTAAAGCATGCATATGTTGGGTAGCTTCAGTGAATTCAGTGGGATTTAGCTCCCAGCTTAGGCAAGATTTAAAGCACTGATTTTAGTGGAGTTGGCTATTTTTGTGTTATGTTATATGAGATTTGAATAGATTTTTTTCAAGCTTAAAAATTAATACAAATTAATTGTAAGAACTCCTGCTTTGAATTGCATATTCTTTTGATAAATATTCAAAAGTAATATTGGGCTAGTGTTTTGAAGCTGCTGTTATGTCTTTAGAATGTGAGAGAATGCACTTAGAATAGAATGCTATTTTTTTTTTTCTACTAATTGTTTTTTTCACTTATTTTAATTTTTGGTCTATAGTCATACTTTTACTGACATAATGTCTGAAATACACTCAAATGCATGTTGCAGCACTCAGCTGAATTATCTTTATTTGACCACTTAAATAAGGCAAAATATTTTCCTTCTATTCTGTGTCTTGTCAGTCAGGTACATTTTATTGTTAAAATCTTGAAGACAAATAAACCAAACCAAAACCAAAGTCATCCATTCAAGAACTTTGACCTAAATGCATGTAGGCATGTGGGGAAAATATATAAATGATCCCCCAGGGTTAAATAATGGGTGTATTTATTACCACGCCATGTAAGTGCCACAGCTCACATATGATGTTCTCTGGAATTACAGCAATGATGTGCTGTACTTAAGCACGTGTTTTAGTTACGCCTTTTGAATTCTTGGGAGTTCATTTCCCTCCCCTTGCTCAAAGCTAATTAACATTTTTTTTCGACTGAGTTGACTTGCTGACCTGTTAGTTTTTGCTTTAACTTCAAAATTATGTTAATTTTTCAAATTCCTCCTGAATTTTCCTTGATTTCAGTGACCAATTGCCTCCAAGTTTGCTTTGACCAAAATTAATAATTACATTTCATTATGCTCAAGGTCTGACTTTTTTAATCTGCATATTTCTTGTAGGCTACGCTGGCTTATTTCCACTGCAATACATTAGAATGGAAAACTATTAGAAATATTGATTTATCATTTATAATGCCCAAGTGATATATTGAAATGAAATTTGGATGCTGTCCAGGCCTCAGATAACATTGGCATTGTTGGATGAAGCTGCATGATCTCATCCTAATTAATGTGCTGGTTCCATGTGAAAAGCACAGGGAAAATAGACCTGGGAGCTGCTCAAAAGTAGGAGTTCAGCACTGAAGGCTGCTGAAGGTTGTAATTGTTACAGCATGCCACCTTTAATATTTAATATTCCATATACAGAGACATCATCACTTGGCTTTCTTTTCCCTCCTTTTTGTTTTTCTTCCTGCCTCAATATTCCCTTGTTCTGGAGCTGTTCTGGGTAAGGTGTGGTACACATGGATGGAGGGGGGTTGATACAGCTCTGTGTTGGTTATGGGTCACATCCTGCAGTGCACTTGGTGCAGCAAGGCTTCTTTTAATCAGGTGAACTTCAAATCAAAGGAATTCAAAAGCAACCTTCTCTCAACTTTTACATGTTTGTCTTATGCTAAATTTGTGATCCCCACCACCTCCTGCGTTGAGCACATATTCATTCTAGTACTTCCTGTAATATGGACGCTTCAGAAAATAAAGGGGTTTTCAGTTAGCATATGTGTGCCCTATATATGGGGTGGTGTCTGTATTCACTGATTTTAGTCTTTATTCATTTATTTGAGCTTTTTTCCCCCCCCTGCTACCCATCAATCTAACAGCCATTGGACTCGCAGGCTTGGTTTCCATATTGGCTTTTTTTTTTTTAAGTGCACTGTCCTTTTATCTCTGAGGCTTCTGAAGCCTCCCTTGCTCCTCTTTGTTCCCTGTGTGTGGAAGGCAGCGGAGGGGAGCTGTCCCCAGATTTCTGTGGGGTGAGCGAGAGTGGTGCTGCCGTCGCTGGAGTTCCCCTCTGATTTCACAGTGATTGAGCTGCCTGGGCTTCAGGGAGTTTGGAAAGGCTGGGTTTTTATGGTTGATATGTTTTTGGTCATTTGTCATAAAAGCATTCCACCCAAGCTGTTTACTGGTCTGAATGCTTAATTACTGCAGTAGCAGGGAACGGCACAAGCTGGAGTTTGTGCTGAATATTCATGTAGAAATAGGAAAGAGGTAGTGCTTCTATTTTTTTTTTTAATGGGGATTTTACCTAAAAAATAACCATTTTATTTTTTAAATGATGGTCAGAACTTGTTTTATTTTAATCCTAATGTATGACAGAATTGTAATAATTTTATAGCTCTAATGCATATTTCAAAGTTGGATTGATTTATTTCTAGTGGTCATCTGTTCCTCTCATGTTTTAGAGACTGCTTGACTGTTCATGCTTTTATAAGAATTTAACAATTCTTTTCAATACTTGAAAAATACAGAAGCAAGATGCAAAAAGTCAGTTTAATTTGATTATGGGCAAAAGAAAGGAAACACTCAGAATTGTAAATATAATAACTTTGTCTTTTTTAAAACACTTTAAATCTCCTAGGGGCTCATTTTATTTTTAGGCTATTATTTAAAGAAAACCAACAAACCCACAGATTTTCATTTTCTAATTCTCACATTTTCCCTTCCTACTCAGGTGCTTATTAAGGGAGGAGAAGAGTTGGATGAAAAAGCATAATTTTGGGTTTGGTTTGCTATTAGAATTTTTATATATCATATAGTATTTTATCTTGCACTGTGCTTCTCAGGTGTAGGTCTGTTTTGAGTTTTATAGCCACACTTGCCATAGAGATGGATAAAACCAGAATATTCATCTTTTAATGCTTTTTTTACATGGTTTCTGTTGTAAAAAGAAACCAGCCATTTATCATTTTTGTTAGACAAGGGCTCCAATTAGTTTGATTTCATGAAAAGCAACAGACTCAGATCATGAAAACCAAAAAAAATCCACAAGTTAGGAATTACAGTTTAGAAAAGTAAAAGGAATTTTTTTATTTATTTATTTGTTTTAATTTGGGGAAAACAAAAGGCATTGCAAACTCTAGTGTAATTGTGAACTGTCAAGTAGTATGGCACTACAGTGTTTAAAAAAATGAAAAGGAAAATGCGTTTTTACATGCTGTGCTAACAGAAGCTACGTTCAACAAATGACTACCAAATAGAGTGTACAGTGGTGTTAGCACCCTGGCATGGAGGAACTGCCATGAAAGCATTCTTCACTCTGACATGATTTCCTACAATTTTATATGAGTCAATACAATGCAAAAGCTATTAATACAAGGGTAGAGTTTTGGACAGATTTTTGATTCAGGTCCTCTTACTGCATCACATGCTTTAAACCTAAGAATAGAAATAACAAAATCCCATAGTTACACTAAAAACAATTAATTTTGATCATTCCCAGGTGAGCAGTTTAATTATAACGTGCTAAAATAATTATTTTATATGTTCATAATAAAATGGTGACCCAGCTACACTTTTCACCAGTTGTCATGGAAGATAATTTCTCTCTCCAAACTTTCTGATCAGAATGTTCATTGATTTTATTCAGAAGGGAGAGTGTTTCTTAGCTGGGTGTGCTCACACTGCTCCCATGACCCCCCGTTAGCATGCAGGGTTTGGAGACAGGGGTACCAGTCCCAAAGTAACTCAGCTTGTCCAAATTTAATTACCAAATTATTCGTGTAGTAAAGCTCTGCAAGTTGTTTTTATGATTTGCAAGTATCTCATAAATGTTATTACTGCACCTTTATAAAATCAGTTGTCTTTGACAGTTCCCCCTCTGATGCCTTGAGAGGCCTCCTAGAAACAGAGACTAGACAGGAGTAAAGGATTAAAAGAGGTATTTATTTGAAAGGCTTTCAAACGTACACCCTGGGCACCCTGAAGCTATTCTCAAAAATGGACCCCAAGATGGACCCCAGGTCACGAGTTCTTGACCCTTCTATAGGTTTGGTTCATTTGCATAGCAGGGTTAATTCTCCAGTTAAAGCTTCAGTTTCCCCTCAGGTTATTCCCCCCGCCCTCCCCCTTAGAGGCTTTTGGTTTATACTTTTGGCCTAGGACAGTCTGGGTGTCCTTGGAAAGCAGGGCTGGAGAGGCTTTATTATGTCTACCTAGCACGAGAGAGCAGAAATGAACAGGCTACAAGAAACTTCAGAGTCACACACCAGGCAGTACAGAATTTGAAAAATATAAAGGTTCAAACCTAAGGCATCGCCTCTGCTCTCCTGCTGATTGTTAGAACTGGCAGCTGAGTGACTGAGTTCAGGATAGAGCTGTTGTAGTTTATTGTGCAGAAGGAACTTGTGGACTTGTAAAAAAATTCCCTAAAGCCCCAAACATGTTAATACTTAGTGGTTTTCATTGCCACAGTGAAACTGCGAGTTCTCAGTGCATATCTGTGTGCAATTGTTCCAATGGACAGAGCCTTGGGTCGTGATTGTATGGTATATTGACTATTTCAATAGCACAGATGCTTTACAATGTCCTGGCTGCTTGTTTTTCCAGTCCTTATTTGGGATCACTCAACTAGTTCAGAGTTTGTAACGTAAATTGTGTTAGTGACCCAGCTTCAACAGAATTGGAAGGTCGTTTTACTGGTGCATCTTACAAAGGTGTTCTCCAGGTGGGAGGAGCGTGGCTCTCTGACAGGGTAGGAGGCAAAGCAAAAAGCTGGGAGTCTTTTAAGGCACTTCACTGAGAAGGCAGAGCCTGTAGCTGTGTGTCTGGGCTTGCAGTAGTCACCTACAACAAGTGATAACTGGGTATTCGCCAAGAGTGGGGGAGAAGTGGGAAAGAGAATGTATGAACTGAAATTAATGGCTATAGGCTGTGTCATTCCAATTCTGGAAAGGGCTTAATCCAAAATGATTGTTCTGAGCAACCCTCTGAGAAGAGGGTGCGGACACCTAAATTCTGGTGATTGGGATTTTACTGCCATGCAGATAAGCGATTAGTGCTTTCCAAGTTCCAGCCCAAGCTATGTAATGTCAGTATAGTTCATTGAGGTAAGTTTAGTTACCTAAAAATAGAATATAACTGTTCTCCTTTTTTCCCCATTTATTTTACTGCTTCCTTTTCCTGTTTCCATCTCAGCAGATGGGGATTCTGGATAGAGCTGGACAGTGTACCCTAAAAACAATGTTGTTTCAAGGCCTGCTCAGAAGCCAGGTACTGTGAACAAGAGACACATGAAAGATCCTATGAATATGGAGCTACTCGAGTCCCCATTTAACTGGAGCCTGTAAATTGTACAGTCCACCTGAACTCAAAATAAACCTTGCTAAATCTGGAAAGTTAGAATGAATGAGCAACAGCAACAACCAAAAAAAAGGAGGGTTTTCCTACTCCAAAATGAGAAACACACTATGTGTTTCATACATGGATCATAAATGGAATCTATGCCATTACTTCAGTATTGTCTATTTACTTTAGTCTATAGGAAATAAATAACTTTCAATTATATTTACTTTTGCTTTCAAACTCTGGTGCTCTAAATAAAAAGCAAGGATATTTCAAGTGTTCAGAGGAAAGTATTCTATATATAATGTATAATTTAGAAGCTTCTAGGAATATTTGCTGAGCAAATTAAAATTAATGTTCACCCTATTGCACGGGGAGTTGGTATGCAACTTGTTAATATATAACAATATATATAATTTTCTAGCGCTGAGCTGAAAATCCATCCCTTGCTTTCTCAGAGGCCAAGCTAGGTAATCCTGAAGCCAATTAGTTTTTTGAAGAATATATTAACTTATGAGAAGTGTATAGTTTGGGTTGGGCAGCCTATGTTGCACTGTGGACTGGGAGAGAAAACCTTGTCTCTCGTTGCTGTAATGCTGCAATCACAGATTCACAGAGGCACAGAGCGGTTTGGGTTGGAAGGGACGTTAAGGATCATCCAATTCCACCCCCTGCCATGGACAGGGACACCTCCCACTAGAGCAGGTTGCTCCAACCCTTACCATTCTCTATAAAATACACTCTACCTTAAGTAGGCATTTGCAGACATTGCTTGTGTTTTGATCTTCAGAATGATAGAGAAGAATTCCAGCTGAGTAGGTTGGAAGGAGGCCTTTAGCTCAGTCTTTTGCTCTGCCGTGGGGTTCATGCATTGTTTTCATGCATTTGCATGTGAGATGGTGTCCTGTCTTACAGTCTTCCTGCTAATGTGCCTCAGTCTACTTTCCATTAGTTTCAGTGAAACTCTGAAGTGCAAATAAAACCTGTTACTTGGAAATATTTCTTGTGCAGCTTGAAATAAGATATTTAGAGAGAGACAAATTCTAAGAGGACTACAGGATTACAAATCACAATGTAATTTTAAAGTTGTAATGAGAATAAGTTGCACGGGAAGGTCTCTTAACAATTATTGTCATGAAAATGAAGTAACACAATGTTAATGTTTCATGTATCCCATGAAAGATGATAATAAACTGTACTGCTTTGACCTTACTAATGTTCTGTAATTTGACTTGCTGGCAATTTGCATTTTTCTTTGGTTACAGCCTTAGTAACCTCTGAAGAAGAGGTAGAACTGACAGTGAATCTAAACATAACTGAGTACTGAAAAGGTCAGAAATATCAAGAATGATAATTCTGGTACCTCTTTCTCATGACAAAGGTAGGAGCAAAAAGGCACAATGTGTGTGTTGAAATAACAAAGCTTGTTAGAGGAATTTTTCTGTTATTTATTGAAAATTATAAACAAAACCACACTTTTCCCTTGTAGCTCATTGAGTATGCCAGTAAAGGTTATTTTTTCCCTTTTGTAGAATCATTGAAGCGTTTAGGTTGGAAAAAACCTTTGAGATCAAGTCCAAGTACTGCCGAGGCCACCCCTAACCCATGTCCCCAAGTGCCACATCTACACCTTTTGTAAATCCCTGCAGGGATGGTGACTCCAGCACTGCCCTGGGCAGCCTGCAGCCTGGCCACCCTTTCCATGAAGAATTTTTTGCTAATAGGCAATTTAAATTTCCTCTTCTCCTGTCCCTTGTTCCCTGGGAGCAGAGCCTGGCCCCCACCTGGCTGCACCCCTGTGTCATGGAGCTGCCAAGTCAGACACGGTTGTCCTCCTCCAAGCCTCCTCTTCTCCAGCCCCCCAGGCTCCCTCAGCCTCTCTGCACAGGACATGCGCTCCCAGCCCCTTCCCCAGCTCCGTTCCCTTCCCTGCACCCGCTCCAGCCCCTCAATGTCCTTCTGCAACTGAGGCCCCACAACTGCACACAGCACTCGAGCTGTGGCCTCCCCAGTGCCCAGCACAGGGCCACGAGCACTGCCCTGCCCCTGCCGGCCACGCCACTGCTGACACAGGCCAGGGGCCATTGGCCTTCTTGCCCACCTGGGCACACCTGGCTCTGCTTCAGCCGCTGTCCACCAGCAGCCCTGGGGCCTTTCCTGCTTGGGAGCCTTTCCACACACTCTGCCCCAGCCTGCAGCTGCAGGCGCTTCTTGTGGCCAAAGGGCAGTACCCAGCACTCGGGCCTCTGGAACCTCATCTGGCCCAAGAAATAGCAGTCCTTTATTTTGGAGGGCCCCCTGCTCTACACCTCCCTGAAAGGTGGTTGTAGCCAGGTAGGGGGTCAGTCTCTTCTCCCAGGCAACCACTGACAGAACGAAGTCTTAAGCTGCACCAGGGGAAGTTTAGGTTGGATATGAGGAAAAAATTCTTCACTGAAAGAGTGATTGGGCACTGGAATCATCTGCCCAGGGAGGTGGTGGAGTCACTGTCCCTGGAGGTGTTTTTAAAAAGACTGGACGTGGCACTCAGTGCTACGGTTTAGTTGATGAGGAGGTGTTAGGTCATAGGTTGGACTTGGTGATCTCCAAGGTCTTTTCCAACCTCATTCATTCTGTGATTCTGTGAGCCAAACTACAGGCGAAGGAGACTGAATTTTACTCTCTGCTGAAGCTTTTCCAGTTCCACAGGCCAAATATCTCTTACTACATATTTTGGCTATGTAATTGAACACAATTTTTGAAGGTAGTTTAATCTGTAATCAGCTTGAAAGTTTCAGGTTTTTTCCCTAAAACAAAAACTTCAGATTTTCCAGGAATTTATAGAACAAAGTTGTGGTATTGAACGTGAAGGGCAAAGGTCTGATTAACATCTTAACAACATTCTTTGATTTCTACTTACTTGACTGAACACTGAATCAGGCAAGTACAACCCAGTACTTTGTGATACTGAGCAATGTCATTGATCAATCTATTCCTGCATCATTGCAAAGTGAAATGAGTAATCAAACCTCTTTTAAAAAAAAAAAAGCTTTGTTCTTGGATGGGGGGGAGTGGTTTGAGGAATATGTCAGTATGTTTGTGGAGATAAAGATCATATAACATGTATCTTAATTTCCATGTGGAAATAAACACAGATGAAGTCCACTGAATTATTTTTCTTTTAAATCTTTTGCTTGTTACAGTTTTGGGATAAGAAAGTAAAATATTTTGTGGTTTTCTGTTTGTAAACCTAAATGTTTTTCAATCCCTCTCTCATTCCATTGTAATTCTAAAGGTAAAGAATGTAGGGAGCTGCTCAGAATGATATAATGTGCTATTTTTCACAGTTGGTTTTATACAGGTTGGCACAGTGTCCAGGTTAGTGGTGACAGTGGAGATACCATGTGGAATGCTCTTGGATCCAAAAGTTTTGCTTAAAATTTTAAATTATAGTCAGACTGTTTCTGTGACACCTTTTCAAGTGTAGATTAAGTTTTTTCCCTGGAAGTGTGTGTGGATGAGGGTCTTAACAGTCCGAAAGTGTAATTTCATATACAGTCCTTCTCATGGAAAATTGAATCCATGAAAGAAAGCCAAGATAAATATCCATGGGAGCTGAGAAGCTCACATTATTTTGCCAAGTGAGCTGAGCAGTACCTACATAGTTCCTTCTCCAGTAGCTGGATCCTTGGTAGGGCAGGCATAGCTTTGGGAAGTGCCTTAAACAATTTTGAGATGTTGAAGATTCTAGTTTCAGCAATATTTAATAAACTTACCTGTATAATATGCATGGGATCAAAGTCTCCAGGCAATTCATGATGTGTTGAAGTTAAGGAAATATGTAAACAGCAGTGATTTGAATACCTGTCCAGGTGTTTAGGGGATGGTTTCATTTTTCTTTCGTTCTCAGTTACTATAGCACATTTGAAGATTTTTTTTTTTTTTACTAAGAGAATATTGAAATTCTTTCCAGTGTCATATTTCCTACTTTTTAAGACTTCAGAGTAATTATGTAACATTGTAGGAAATAATGCCAAAACACTTCAAGATTCACAAAACAAAGTAAAGACCAATGACTCAAAAGAGTATTTTTTTTGGTAAAGACTAACCATTTAGTAAAAGACAGAGAGTAGGTTCATTCTTGGAAGAGGTTAGCCAAAAGTCTCAGAAAATTCAAGTATTCTGAGCATAAGCATAGAACCCTGTCTTATGGACAGTGCTTTTGCTCCTGGTGAGCCACAGTTGGACAAACAGTTCCAGCTTTCTGCTGTAGAATGCACAACTTTCTCGTGTTTGTGAAAGTTAATTTTTAAAACAACTTTGAGAAAAAGCCTTTTCTTGAGTCCAGACTCTTGCTTTGCACTTAGAAGTGCTGCTTTTCATGCTTTTGCCTTTGCAACTCTGCACACATCTCACCTCAGTCCCATTTTATGCCCAAACATACCTCTAGCCCACACAAAACAGCAGTTACATAATTTGTATTGTTGCACATCATTTACAATTTAATGCTGAATCGAAAATCTGAGGCTGAAGAAAATGTTATATATGCTGAAGAAATGAAACCCTACACCAGTTTCAGATGTCTCAAGTGGCTGGTTCTTTATCATGCCTTGTTTTGAGGTTTGGTGGGATGGGAGGGGTCTCTCACTGCTGTGAATTTTGCCTCCAGCTCCAGGTATCTCACTACCTGGAATGTAGAGCCTGAGAGTGATTTGAAATTTTGAGAAAGATACATGTTGAAATAGTACAGGAAAGTTTTATGACTCTTATAATATTTTTACCAAAATAGTCTGGAATTGACTTTCAAAGAGTTGTGTTTATAATGCTGTTGTCATTTGCTCTGTATTCCTTAGAAATTCTTAATTTGGAATAATATGATGAGGTTTCACTTATCTAAATATGTATTACAACAATTTTCTAGGATGTCTTGCTTGGCAGCTACTGTTATTTTCTACAGTGTTCAAATGACGAATTAGATTACCACATAAATTATACCATTAGTTTGTTATTAGTTTGTAATTAAAAATGACTTAATCTGTACATTATGGATGAAAAAGAATAGTCTCAGTGAGGGCCTACTCTAGTCACATGGAAATGGGTTTTGAATAAAGCAGAAGAGCAGCATGGTTGATTAATTAAATACAAATGTACATATCTGTGACTGCTTGGAATTTGTAAACAGCCGAGCAGTTGCTGCAGCTCACGGCACACAGGAACACATGGATGCTAATTCCAGCACTGCATAAAGTTATATTGCAAGGTTGTGTGTTTTTAGTTGTACTTTTCAGAGAACACAATTATAAATCAAAAAGAAATGTTAGGTTTGTGTCAAATATTACACAATGCATTTTCCGTGGGGAATTCTCACCCGACTCTGAAACTAAAGATAAGAACTGCTGCTGCATTTCAGTGTTAGTCTGGGTGAACAGGAGCTCATCTCCAGTGTTTATTCATAAATCCTCTTTATGTGAGTGCAGTATGGGTCCTAAAACGTGTCAAGAACGTGTTTAATGAAGAAGAGGAAAGGAACTGAAGGGGGAATGTGGAAGATGTTTAAAGTCCACTGGCCTTCATAAAACAGATACAGGTGGGACATAAACTGCAGAACCAGATAGGTGAGGAACTTGCTTATAAAATCAAAATGTGTTATACTGCTGCATCTGAAAAGTTTGAGCAGCAGCTTTTAAAGATAAATTCCAAGAATATTATTTGGTTTACTGTATGTTATAAACATATTTATGTAATGCAAGCAATATTGTCTCTATTTTTGTTTGAGAGGTGTTGTAGCAGAAAAGTAAAATGGTAAATTCCATGATCATTGTTTCTTTCTTTTCAGCTTCACTTGGAGAGCATTTTATTTTAATACAAAAGTGGCTTCTCTCTCAGTAACACTGCGCAAAGATCAGGACAGTTTCTTTACCAGTGGTGATGACCTGAATTTGTCAGTGTGAATTTGTACTTCCCCTTTGTTCTTCTAACCCTGTGGGCGCTACACAGCTATTGCAGGCATTGCTGCATCCATGTGGACTTCAGTTAACCTTTGTTACTCAGCTGAGTAAAGTCTGGGCAGCCTCCTGTCTTCACTGAAGGCCTTACAGCAGTTACAAACCACTTTGCAGCTGCAAGGGACGTGGTGTTTGAGTTTGTGTTGGCTTTGGATAGATTTACTAGAACAGATCTGGGCAATGAACGTGGCCTGGGCAGTGTTTAAACAGAAATACATCTGTGGACAGAGCTCCTCAGTAAAACCCTCAAGAACACCGTGTGAGGTACCACATGGCTCCAGCAGCACAGGCTTCCATCGTCCTGGGGCAAGGCTTCATATCCCTGCTTTAGAGTTTGATTCGCTTCACTGATGGGATGAACCTCTCCTAGAGCAGAAGCAGGCTGGGTGGAAACTTTATTTCACATCTTATTTTAATATTCAGCAGAGGGGAGGCCAGGCCTGAAGGAGTAAATTGTTTCTTTAGAAAAAATAGTTTATATGTAACGATATAAACATATATAGGTGAGAACACAACAGATGTACGTAATATGTATACATACATATGTGTATCTATCACTCAGTATCTACATATAAAAACACATTAAAAAAAAATGACATTGGAAATATTCTCTTGCATATAAGCTTTAAGTTAGAAAGGTCTCTTTCACTGAGGGCATCCCTTGCCTTGCATGGGACTACCAGTAGTGTATGTGAATTAAAAATATCTTGCAGCTGGGGGCTCAAGGAATATGCCCTCAGCCTGAGAGAAGAGGTAACAGGTACAGGCTGCTAAGAGCTTACACAAAATTAGGGTAGGAAATAAATAAAAAAAGAGGCCTAGATTGTTGTTCTAGAAGCCTCTGTGGGCTGTTTTGTGGTACACGTTGCTGTACGGGGCTGGAGACCTTGAACATCTGTTTTGTATTCCTCTCACCTAAAAACTAGTGTAGCAAAATGGAGAATTCACACGGTGTTCAGGAAAAAGAAATCCAGTTTCTCAGGCTGACACTTTCTTAAAGCTGTGAATCTTGATGTTTTAATCTCATGCATTTTGGTAGTGCTTGATATTCATAACTGGTAGGTTAGATAAATTTTTAACAAGGAAGTGGAAGATGATGAGAAAACACAAGGGGAGTTTTGCATTTCGCACCTTGTACTCAAGCCTTCAGGTTTAATTTTCACTTTTTGCACCAGGAACGTTCCTTGGAGGAAGACTGACTAGATCTCATGTTGCCCTAAGCTGGCCTTAATCCATTAAGGTAAAATAAAAACCCAAACCCTGCAGAGTTAACTTTCAAAAACCCCAGTTTTAGTAAAGGCAACAATATCAATGCTTGAGACTCAGAAGAGATCCATTTAAAACTAATATGTATATGTTTTTATTCCAAACTTTTGGGATAAATCTTGTCATTTCTGCATAAGTAAAATAACAGATATATCAAGATGGGAATACAGTTCAAATATATGCATTGCCCTAGTTGTATTATGGAAAGAAAATCTCATAAAAATAGATTAAAGAGAAGGCCAATAAAAATTGAAACTGAGGCACCAGCTAGGAAGCACAATTCAATTCATTTTAATTTTTAGTATTCTAAATATTTTGTTCATAATTCAGAAAATTATATTAATATGAGATTGGAGTTCCTGAGTTCATTTGAGGGAAGCCATTACCTGCCTTTATGCAATTGTAACAATTCTCTTTCTGTTGCATGGGCCTATTTCAGTTAATGTATATTAACTTTCACACGAGCATCACAATTACGAGTGTGCTACAAGTCATTGTATTTACTCAGAGATGCATGTGGGCTCTAACATTCTTCTCATTAAGGATAAATTAGAACTGGTGACTGTAGAATGATGACATGAGTTAATTGCTCAGGAGCAAGAGATGGTGCTTATAACTCACGTTGGATTTACTGCCTTAATGAGAGGGAAGGAGGAGGGAGAAGCAGAAAAGTTGGCTCTGATAATGTCTTGGATGTAGCCTGTACATAGAATTCTGCTGCTGTGGGTAATGCTACTGGATTCACTCCTTGGAATAATCCAGTGCTGACACAGCTGTGCACAAACAGACCTGACTGACCTGCTGAGAGATGCTGCTGCTGTGGTGCCTCGTTATTAAGAATATCACTGGCGTTAGAGAAATGTGTCTCATGCTTCTTCACAGTTTGGGAGGGGGCTGTAATTTAAATGCTGTCATGCTACTTGGAGCAGCTTGATTCCGTATGAAAGACCTGTGCCAGGAAACTCGTGATGTTTGGCCATGGTACCTTGTTGAATGTCTCTGCCAGTGATGACAGCTGGTGCATGGAAATAGGGCAGGTTAAAGGAGCGAAGGCACACGCAAGTTCCAGTTACTCCTGTGGGAACTGTTCTTGATGAAACTATATATTAAAGAAAGGATTTCATAAGTATTTTAAGCTCTGGTTTACGTTATTTAGGAGCTCCTGCTGTTTACCATCTGCGTATTTGTACTTATTATTATTTAAATTATATTGCTATTTCATAAGCTAGAATTATGAATGAATTGCTTACTTTTAAAGGGATATAATGCCTTTTTTATTTAATTCCTTTTGTATAAAATCCTATTGATTAAAATTCTATTACTACTCATCTAATTAAAGAAAAGACCCTAAGAATTAAGGATGTTGACTTTGTTTAAAAAAATCAAGTGCAAGCATTTTTTTTGAAACATATTGTTACAGCTGCTGCTGTGTCCACTGTCATGACACAAGTTGTTGCTTCATTTATTTCAGGAACCTTTGTTTGGCATATCAGACATGCACAATTTGTCGTGAAAATTTCATGTTTTAAAGAACAGGTACAGGTTGGCTCAGTGACAGAGAGTCAGCAGGGTTCCTTGTCTGTGGGGCACAACCCAAACAAGGAACTCTGGCAAGCTATTAATGCACGTGTGTCCATGACAAGGTGTTGGCTCAAACCTTGTCCACTGGGCTAAATCAAAACTTGGGAAACCTTAGAAAAATACACATTTGTTTCCTCTATTTGAATTCTATTGGAAACTCTTGTAAGAGAATCAATTGTGATAAAACCCCCACAGCTTTGTAAAAAGCTGTAATCATTGTTATTATTGTAATTATTATTGTAATTAAGGATTCACCTGCTTCTGTAGCATCTTTAAAAGTCTTTTGGCACCCTTCTATCTGCACAACATAAATTCAACAACCTGTTTGGCTTTTTTGCTGTTCTGTGTTTATTTTAAATGGGCCATGTCTTGTAGTCTTAGTTCAAAATGTGTGAACAGTTTCAGACAAACGCATCTGTTTCAGATCCTGATTTGTAGAGTGGAAATTATATTTTCTATAATGAATATATTAATTGTTTTTACACATTTACAAAAACTTTCATGGAAATGGAAATATTTCTGTACAAAAATAGCCCTAGCGATGGGGTGCAAGTTTTTATTGTTTCTTGACTCTCCCTTCCCATCTGGATCAATTCAGGAAGCATAGATGTCTTTCCTTGGATAAGATTCTGGACATTCAAAATGTAATGATGTAGAATACTTTCTTGGCATTTGGGGGTGTAAATGATAAAGATTTTCTTTTGATTTTTATTGAAACTGTTGGATGGAAGCAGTGGGTATTTGTGTTGTAATGCTGGTAGAGTAATCATGGTGGTGAGGGATGAAACTTATAGGCAGTTATTTTAAAAATACACAAAACAATGCATATACATGCTTGCCTTCGAGTCTCATCATGCATTCCTTGGAACATCTTTTGTAACTTCTAAGAATAGTGAAATTAATTCTAAGCATGCTAGAATGAATAATTTTAGTAACTGTTAAAAACCAAATTATGTTCAATGTGGCAATATGAATATTCTGTTGATTGCAAGCTCCTATTGGCTTCATTGGAAGTAAATCAACAACTCTGAAAGGCAGTGCTGTGCTGCTGTCCAGCTCTGATCACTTCCTGATCAATTCTGATGGGAAATACTATGTTTGGTAGGATAGTTTATTGAATAAACTAGAAAATACTGTTTAGCATTAAGGAAAGCCTACACAGAAAAATGAACTGGAAATATCAAATAGACAGAAATGGAATAATTATCTGTTCTTAGCAGTACTGTTCATTTAAGATATTAAATTAGGTGTAACATTTAAACTGGTTTCTATGGCACGTTATTAGAATTTGTGGATGGGAGAAGAAAGTCTGTGAAAATACTAGTATTGGTATTGCTGCTGGGGATAGCTTTAAAAATAGAATACAAAGCATTTTTCTCTCTCCTGAGAAATAGGGTGGTGAAAAAAAAAATATCCAGTGAAATAAAACTGAGAAAGGGAGAATAGTAAGAATGGTATATGATTCAATAACAGTCCTGAATTGCTTTGTCGGCCAGCTAATGAAGCATGGAGTCAAATTCCACTGCTGCCATAAGTCAGCGCATTGGCAGCACCCGTTTACAGCAGCAGGGTCACGGGGCAGGGATGGGGGATATGCTCCAAGGGGGGGAAGGATGGAGCACGCTGCTTCCTGTTCTTTGCGAGCCCCCGTTTCACAATTGCTGCTGCATCTGTTGCATCGGGTGCGCCGTCTGCAGGGGGCTGCTCTGTTTATTGCAAAGGCACGAACAGAGACTTCACCAAAATCCGATTTTAAAACATCACGTTTATAATCCTCTGACAATACTTTTCTTAATAGATTTATGCTGTTCCAAAACTTTCAAAGCTGGAATTATTGCTGTTTTCTTATTTGAGATATTTGCAGTTTAAATTCTTAACGGCGACGTTCCATTTGTTCCGTGTGTCCTAATTACATTGCTACCTCACAGATCTTTGGGCTTCTTTGTGTGGAAATTTGCATTTCCATTTAATATCATTATCCTAATGACCACATATGGTCATTGTTTCAGTTGCTAATTATTTTAAACAGGTAATGTATGAACACGTCATTTGATTTAAAAAGTATACCTATTTTAAATATGGCTTAATTTTGGTAGATTTTGCCATGGGTTGTTTGAAATTACATTTTCCTATCATCATAATTTCAGTCTGAAATATTTTTATTTTGTTTATAAATCGAAACTAGTGGGCAAATGTGCAATAAGAATTTGGTAGCTATGAAAGATGTATAAAAGATCAGAAAACAGGTATCTGACTAAATCCAATTTGAGAATAAATGGAATGTTTTGCTGCTTATCAGTCCTGGAGAAAAAAACAAATCCATATTCTGCTTCAGTACCAATAATGCCACAGAGACCATTTGTAATGAGTGAGGTGCTGCTCTTCTTGGAGTTCACCAGTGAGTATATTAGGCTTTTGAATTCCTCAGATTATCCTCTTCCATGGACAGAAAGGAAGAAGAGATGAAAAGAGACATAGGGTTGGTTGGGCTGTGTTTAGCTAATCTGGCACTGTTCCATCAGTCCATTCTTTTGACTCGTGAGGAGCTGGCACTTGTTGGTTTCTTCATGGCTGTAAGGACTCTGCTGCCTGCCATTTTCCAGGGCTTTAACAAGATGGAGATACAGAAACATGGTGGTAAAGTCTTGCTGGCTGCAAAAAGTAGTGATTTACTAGAATAAAAATCTGATTTTGTAGTGATCACCAGGAGCTTTTATACAGTACTTAAATTTGATGAAGGAAATGAATCTTAGCGCCTCTCAGACCACACAACTTCCTGTAATTTTTTTGTTTCCCTTCCATCTTCAGGGAAGGCACCTTCAGTGAAACAAGTGAAGTGCAGGAATCTTCATGAGCCCTCCTTCCTGTGCTGATCTCAGCACCTTGTT
>NW_008238321.1:679423-683403 GCF_000691975.1 Corvus brachyrhynchos
AATCACTGCTGGAGTGATATCCCAAAGTTATTTTGAAACAAAAACCAATGAGTTCAGAATGCTCTCCTACTATCTTGCAAACTTGAAGGAAATAAAAATAATCCTCCAGATATGTTTCACTCAGCGTTAAAAAAATAACACATCTGATATATTTCAGTAATTTTCTTGACACCTGTTTACAGACAGACTATTGAATGTTTCAGTGAAAATTGATGGTTTTCTTTTTCTGAAACCATAAATACTTAGTTTTTTCTTAGATAATTTTAACTACAGTAATCAGGCTTTCTGGGTGACCTAGCATATTTATATGGATACAATGATGAAAATAATCAATGGAGAATGGTAAGAGTAGATGTAGTGGTTTGGTCCAAAATACTCATTACTGTTTATCTGCTGTGAGATAAGAATTAGGAGAAATGCAAAGCAGGCACCAAACTTGAAAGAATATAAAGAAGTTTATTAAAGGGGGAGTTTGCCTATTCTTAAATGTGGATCACAGAGGTGATCACAACTTTAAGTGGCTTAGAGAATTGTCCATATCCAAACTGGCCAGCTGATAGGTTCTATCAGTTCCCAGAGGAAACTGTAAGCACCCCTTAGCAAGGACGTCCCTTCCGGGACTATGCTTGCTAACCTATGACAGTAGAGTAAAAAATAAACTAGATTTACTAGCACAATATGTTATTGACTTAATGAGATTAGATTGCATTCCCTATTGAAGTTCAGGGAGTATAATTCAATCTCTACTCACTTGCAGTGGTTTAAAACACTCCTCTCATTCTCAATATAGTAAGTATCTATTCAAATGGCTTCCTTATCCTTAAAAGCTGAGCCTTTTTCAAAGAGTCATCTACAGCAAGTCTGCCTCAGTTTCAGGATGGGATGGGGAGTGCCTGGATGAGTCCCGTTCCTACAGATTATCACACAGGCATAAAAGAATTGACTCAGTGGAACCTCAGGCGATGATCAAATGTAATCTTTGGTTGACGGGGGCTCTAATGCCAGTGGTAAATCAGGTCAGTCATGGATTTGTCTAGAAAAGTCATGAAAACCTCTGAAAATGGAGTTAATATAAAATCTATGGCATGTTACCCACCTGGTGCAGAGCTTTTCCACAGCATCCAGACTCAACCTACCAAACTGGTTTGATTTATTGGGTGAATGAGGCTGAGAAGAGTTTGGCTTTGACATCTTGCAACTGCTTTACAAGTAATTGTAGGTTCCTGTTAGGTTGCCTTCTTTTGCCTTTTCTCTGCCAGGCTGTGCTTGTCTGTTCCCTCTCCCTCTGTGCTTTAGTCCCTTTATTACCATGGCATCAGCAAGACCTCCTTCAGTTTTACATCTCTCTTAAACTGGAGGAGAACTGAACTGGGTGTGGTTATAGTCTGTCACTTTCAGAGAAAAAACTACTTAAATAGCTGATCCAACAGAGCAATTACTCATGAGAATACCTGAAAATATCTGCTTGTATACATTACCTTTTTATGCCAGCTGTACTGCTTCTGGTGTTCCTGTCAAGTGTTAACACTAGACACATGAAAAGAGTTGGGAGCTATGGGCTTTTTTCATTAATCAGTAATATTAAATTAGTTGGCTAAATATTGCTGTGTTGGCGGAAATTCAAGGCAGTCTGAAGAGGATGCAAAAACTGATCTCAGCTTGAATAAAGATACTGGTGTGAGTTCCCATGAGGGGATCTTTAATGAGGAGGCAACTGTAAGGGAGCGAAACATTTTTTGTGGAGATATTGGCAAATATACTGGGTCAGGAAAATTTTTAGACTCCTTATCAGAGCTGCAGTATCTGATTTGGGAATGGTCTTGGAAATAGTTTCAGGTATCCTGTACTAAGAAGCAGGCTTTCTCAGACACATGGCAAGATTTTGGGGACTGTCTCGTGCAGAGACGACAGGAGCTGGACTCAATGATCTGTGTGGGTCCCTTCCAGCTCAGGCTTTTCTCTGCTTCTGTGATTCATTTGCTGTTATTGGGACAGCACTTAAGAAAAGGGCCAGAGAAAATAAATGGTATTTGTCAACCAGATACTCTAGGGAGATGTATTTTAAATCTTGGGTTTTAAAGTATTTGCTTGTGTTCGAAACAAAGTATTGATTGCCACTGTAATCAAGGAAAGATTTTATTGGTTCTCACAAGTACTTTCCAAGCAAACAAGGCGAGGGTTCGTGAAATGACTTCCCATGCTACAATAGGAGTTATATTTATTGATGTTTCCCAGAGTCATCTGGACTTTGTATGGGATAAAGGCTCTTTTCAATCAAATTTTATGGCATGGCTTTATGTGGGTAATGATTTTGAAATATATAGTTTGAAAGTAATACTGTATATTGCTTACATAACTGCATGGATGTTAATATTTATTACTCTTAAGATTTTTAGCAGTGAGTCAGTGAATATCCCAGAATTATTTGGATTGTTTTCATTTCCATTTGTATTTTCTGAATCACAGAACTGTGATTATTTGTACCTGTAAACTAGATAATAACACAGTCTCAAGAAGCCCTTTCTTTTCAGAGATCTGTTGGTCATATAGCAATGTTTGTTACCAGGGTTTACTCAACTTGGTAATAGTGGAGTGGAATTACCAAACCCTGGATCGATTGTTTTCCTTAATCAATAAATCTGCCTCTGAGTTTGTTTTAGGGTAAAATCATATTTATAGACTGAAGAGCAAAGCTTGCCTGTAGTTTACCTGCTAATTGAAATGATTGTGCACAGCAGTGTTTACATTTTGTTGCCTCTTGTTTGTGCTGCTTTTTTCACCTCATGAATTCTGCACTTGTGTGAAATATCACTGTACATCATGCAGAGAGTGTAATTCAGCCCCTTCTCATGTCAGACTTGAGAGCATTAGAGCAATATTATCATTTTCTAGGGCAAAGCCACTGAACCACAATGGTTTGTGTCATTATCTCTATAACCTGCCAAATATGGCCAGTCCTTTTGATTCCTGAATTATCAGATGTTTTATGAGCAAATTTCTTTTTTTTTGTGATGCATTTCATTGTAAGGAAATTATATTTAAGCAGAAGTCATTTGCCTGAATTCACACTATTGGTTATTGCCTGGTGACAGTGCAGGATTGCATTATGTTTTACGACTTTTCGTCTCCTCGAATAATGACATTTCTGTTCAACAGAAATTGTGCTAGAGCTTCAATCAAAAATGCTGAGTACAATATGAACTAGAGGGTTAATCAGAAATTCCTCAGAGAGTAGTAAAGCGTACACGTTTTACATTTATGGACACTGAACCAGATCCATTTTTTTAATGGTATGGATTTTTTTTTTTTTCTGTATTAAATGATGGAGCTGGCCATATATATTCTTGTCATTAATCAATAATTTCTACTGTTTTAATTTTATGTTATGAAAGGCAAGAAAGCTCAGCTGACTTAGGGAATACTAAGTTGACTCAAGTAAATGATTGCCAAGGGATGGTGATTTATTATGAAATCTGGGAAAGATCAGAGTGAATCTTCCCTCTCAATCAGTTTTTATTTTTTTTAATCAAGCAGAATCAGATTTGCCAAGTAATGGAAACAAAAAGCCTCCACTTAAGTCAATTATTTCAATCTCAATTAAAAATAATGTTCTTGTCAGACCATTTTTAATCTAAGTAGTTCTTCTGGTCTGAGCCTGCTGCTTTGTGTACTGAACACCTCTGTTTCAATGGTATTAATGGTATGAAACTTTGAGTAGATTTAGGCAATGCATAAATCTCTGTAGGATTAGAGTCCCATGTTGTACTTAGACGTAGCAAAGTTGTCTGCTGGGTTGGTATGCATTAAACTGTACCCTCTATCACATGATACAAAACACCACGATAAAATTTATTTTTTTCTTTTCTTTCTTAGTACCAAGGATGATTGGTGTGTAATTATCCATTTTATTTAAAAATGTATTTTTACTTTGGTAGCAAAGGTAAGCCATTTTGTTGAGGTATATTTTAGTTTGATGGTTC
>NW_008238321.1:683461-684372 GCF_000691975.1 Corvus brachyrhynchos
TGCTTTTATCAACCTTCAGGTTAATCTTTGTATTTGAGGGATGTGTCATTTACAAGGTCATTTAAGTGGTAGCCATTGGTACAGGATTACAATAATAAATAATAATGATTCCTAGTAGAGTGTTTAATTGCTGAACTTTTTAATTTCATTGTGCTTAAAGGCAAGGAATAGAAGTAATCCTGTTGATTGCATTAACTAGGAAGTGCCCAGCTCTGTGGAAACAGAGCAGCTTAGTTTTGAGTCTCTTGCACTCTGGAACTTCATCCAGACTGAACCAAAGCTCACTAATTCCTCCATCTGTGGAGCAGAAGCAAAGATCTAACCAAGGAATACTACACAAGGTGAGAATTCAGGCAGCTCAGTGGAATGAAAGGTACATGAAAAGGGAACACAGTAAATCCAGGTTATGCGCAGAGGCTGTGTTGGTTAAGCCTTAGACTAAGGATTCAGTCACATTTTCCTTTCAGAGTGGCTCTCTCTGTGCTTTAACATGAGCATAAATGTTTCTAGATCTGGGCAAATGCACCGATCATCTTCAATTTATGGAAGGGAATATGGCATGGGGCTTTAGCTGTGGCTTAGCAGAACTCTTAAAGATGACACTGGTTGGCTGTATCTGGGTTCCTGACTGCACAGACTGGTTTGGTTTATGTTTTTTTTTTTTTAATCTCAAAACCCAGGATGGGCCGCCCCTGGGAAACTGCCCTGAGGGATAAAGGAATGGAAAAGAGTTGATGGTTTTTTAACACATTTTTCTTTAAGCACAAGAACTCTTGATTCCCATGTGTGAGAAATCAGGCAGGCAAGGCAGTAGAATAATATGACTGAGTTAGGACCTCCTGGTGGAACTGAAGTATAATAAGGAAATTAGTCCTGGGAAGGATATAGGGGTGTTGTTAGCATGTGTAGGG
>NW_008238321.1:684578-712166 GCF_000691975.1 Corvus brachyrhynchos
AGGTTCTCGTAGAACGGCTTCTATGAGAACATTGATCAGAAAAGGAAGAATTAAGAAAACATACCCACCCACCCACTCCCAAATAATTAAGTCAGGAAATCTAGTGGCAACCAGCATAGAGAAAGCTGGGGAGTTTTCACTCATGATCGCTCTTCCCACATCTCTCTGGTTCCTGAGCCTCAAAGCAGGGACTGGGCAAACCGAGTCTCTCCCATTTAGGTTTGAGACCACCTGAGGAACCTGAACCTCCATATGTCCATGGGAAATGAACAAATGTGTCCCAGGGTCCTGAGGGAATTGGCAGATGTAATTGCTAGGACACTCTCCGTGATATTTGAAAAGTCGTGGCAGTCCAAGCCACAACTGGAAAAAAAAGAACACTCCATGTATTTTTTAAAAGGGTAACAAGGAGAATCTGTGATTTGGAGATGTTTGACTTGGAGAATTTGAGGAAATATTTTCCATTTAAAATAATCAATATATCCTAAAAGGAAGTTTTGATAGATTTTTTCCTAGTCTTTATCTTCTCAAAATGTGGGGTATGGAATGGTGTTTTTCAAGAACTTGAATCTACTCAGACAGATAAAATGGTTTACATTTTGCATGCAAATACCTCAGCCTAGCTCTTGGTGACCAGACGTTTAAAACTTTATTGGTGTTGGAACATTTGGGGTTTATACAGTCTGAAAGCTTCTTAGAGCACATTATAAATACATGAGTGTGTATGTGTGAGCTGCATTGCTACCTTGGCTTGTTTTAAAGTATATTTCTATCAGGATGCATACAACACCCTTTCTAGGAGAGCTCTAATAATATGTGAAAGTGTGGTGACTAAGGAATAACTGAAAAGATTATATTTCCTGGGTCTTTTATTACTTTAAAACATAAAATGCAGCTTTGTGGTCCTCCTTACAGCCAATAGCCTGGATAGATGTTTACAGATATATATATATATCTCTAAATACTTAACTCATCTACTTACAAATCATCATAAAGAGGTAGCAACTGTATGAAAGTAAAATCGATACAAATTGCATATGGCTCTTGGGATAGATTTTATGAACTGGGTGTTTTTCTTGCAGTAACATAAACATCTATGAATATTAAGGCACTTTTTTTGCAATTCAATTTTAATCTTTCAAATATAGAACAGGGACTATTTTCCCCTCACTACGTAATTTCAATTCCCAGTTTTGCTGATGGCATTTATGATCATAAATAGAGATATTAAAAAATAGAGGCACAAAATTTGCTGAAGTGATTTCTGAGCAGGCTGCATGTGCATAAGTAAAAGATGCTTAAGTGCACTTAGAACTTTGAAAAATCCTCTCCTGTTCGTAGTGAGGATTATGAAACCTTACTGGATTATAACAAATATAACTGAGATTGTGACCCTGGCACACATTTAATTTGAGTATCTTTTTTCTCTCATTTGGGACTTCATGAAATAATCAATCCAGAAGTAGTGTAACAGTAGAAACAATTTAGGAAGTTTTATTGTGAAGTGCTTAACTCTAGTAAGAATTTGTCTCGTGGGGTTTCTTTGTTTTGTTGCTAATTTTACAGTTTGCTGGTTGTATGTGCCTGTACATCCAAATCTGTCTGTCACATGGGAGGGGAATACATGTGGCCTGGTTACGGGAGTTGCTTGCAACCAGTATTTTAGGAAATGTTTGAAAAACAATTATGGTGGAATAATAGTGATTTTAATACCAGCAGAGAAAATAAATGTCAGGTGTTTGTTGGAAGACACATTTTAAGAGCGCAATCTGTAGGAAATTAACACTGCTGAAATGGAGCCTGATTTTGAAGACATTTGCTAAACTTGTTCTAACTTTGATGCCACTTTACTTACAGTATAATTTTATTCCTGCAAAATTTGTACCCATGCGATTTTGCTGAGATTTCTGAAGGGCATTAATTTGCTTGCAAAGTTTCTGCATTTTTTAAATTAGTCAGTGAATGCAGCTGACATTAATCATGAGGTGAAGAGCCACTGCTCAGAGTGACAATAGGGCTATGCATCTTAGTCAAGAATTTCACACCAGCTGAAGTGACTAGAATGAAATAATTTCAGAAGATAAAACACAGAGGACTGTAATCTTATTAAAACATGTCAGTAAGTGATAGTTTTTTGTTACTGGTTTAATTTCCAAAATTTCTGAGGTATTTAGTTAAACACTTAGAGGGACTAATTGTAAATGATATATACCCATTGTTACTTTGATTAATAAAAATGGTAATACCTGTGCAAAACAGAACTGCTTTTGATGCCATAATGTAATTACATCTTGGAAAACAGCATAATAAGGCAAGAAGAAAACCCTAGGTATATGTAATTTCAGATTCAATTTCCTGTGGATTGAGAAATACTGTCTGGGTGCGGGGACCACTTTTAAACTGGGCAGGAGAATTACCTCGATCTTACTGTACTATTCACTTTGATTATTAATTCCAAGTGTAAAATTGTACCAGGATTTCTGTAGTTTTCACAAAGTGAAATCAAATCTTTAAGCTGATTCTGAGACTATAGTTACTTCTGAGCTTTTTCCTTGTACCTCTCTATAGTATAGATTAGTCATGCTCTGAGTACCTCAAAACAAAATTAGGGCAAAGACAGCTAAAACTGTCCTTGTCTGCCCTGGAATATCCTGTCTGGATATATCCTTGTCTGCCCTGGAATATCGGATCTTTCTGTACTTACATTCAGGACTAGAAGTGATTTGTGACATAAAAAAGATTTTCATCTTTGAGATTCATGTTTGAATTTGAAGAAACAATAGGAAAGAGAAATAATCAGAGCCCAATGGTCATATTTCTGAATTTACTACTTGCATTTCTTTTTTCTGTCTAATTTCATTAGTAACTAAGCTCATGTGATAACACAGCCTGACCCACTGCTTGTCCAGTATGTTCACACCTCAAAAATTTAATCTGGAATGTCTGCCTGTGTGAAATGTTTTGTATGGCATTTATTTTCACTTTATAGACAGGCTTTTGCTATGTTAACATTGCTACTGTAGCTGTGGGAACATCATGTTTATTGACGTTATGAATTATGCTTGAATTTTTAGGCTGTTGTCTTCTTTTTGGGTGGTAAATACAAATAATGTGTCTCAATATGAGCAGAGCACATTTTGAGCATTTAGCCGCCTATTTACATGGTGTTGGGACATCATTGATGAACATTATTTAAAGAATCTTCATTTTCTGACTTTTGAAAGATTGATTGTGGAAGTCAGAGAATAAATTAAAGCAAAATAAAAATGCATTTAGTTAAACCTACCTGCATTAAATGATGTATTTAAGAGACACTAGCTCAGATCTCTACAGAAGTGTTTTGTTTTCTTTTTTTTTCCTTGCAGGATGAAAATGTAGCACTCAGGATACACGGATAATTCAACTGTCACGTAAGATAGAAACTAGTAGCAAATGAAACAAACTCCTGCTTTCAAAGTCCTAAGACAAAGTCCTAATCCTTCTGGATAGATCCTAGTAGATTCAGTTCCTCTGTAATAGTTGAGAAAAGGGAATTATTTCAGAAGTACTTTGTATCCTAATGGTTTCCCAGAGCAGAGGCTCTGAGTGATAAGTCTGTATGAGGAAATGTTTGCTTTCAGAGTAGAAGTTTACTCAGCCTTCAGTGTCCTGAGAGGGGATGTTTTGCTCCATTCTGTGGCCAAGGGGGAAGGAAAGGCAGGAGATGAGGCTAAACCTAAATAATCATCCTTGAGCCTGAGGATTGCTGAACTTCCCAGTTTAATTGCATCCCAAAGCTGTGATCCATGAGGTGTTGGGGGCAACTCAGGGAGGTGAGAGAGCTCTGGGTTACGAATGATAGTGGTTCCTCCAGAGTGCTGCCCACACTTTGCTGTTGGATTGGGATGGGCTGGCTGTGTTCCCCCAGCACACTCCCTAGAAACAAGGTTGGTTCCCTTGGGTCTGAGGCTGTAGTTGTCTGGCTGCCCCTATGGCAGGACAGCCCCACAGACTGCAGTGTGCCCTGGCTGATAATCACCCTAGAATGCAAGCTTCGAGCTGCCTGATAGCCCTCAGCTCAACAGTTTGGTGTTGCCTCCCAACATTAAGAGCTTTGAGGTGTTTGAGCAGTTTTTTCAGTGATTTCTCAGGTGCCTTGTTTGCAGACAGAAAATTAGTCTGGTTTTCAAGTCTAAGTTTATATGCTTTCTATTAATATAGTCGTCAGTAATGATATTTGTCATTTAAGTAAAGATATTTCAGAGTAAATCTTCTGAGTCATCCACATGATGTTCTTCTGAAACTCTGCTGTGATGATCATTAGGTTCCTTGAGAAATTTCTCTTTATAATAACCAGCAGGTAACAGCTGCTCTGAGCTGCAAGAATGTTGTTCAAGCTTCTGTTTTGGATTTTCTAATATTTCCTAAAACATTGCAACATTTAAAAAAAAAATTCTCTGAACCTCACCTTCCACATGAATATAAACCATGTTTCTGCACTGCTAGAAATTTCCTAAAAGGCATTGTGTCTGTGTGTATAAATATAATTGTGGCCTTGATAACACTCCAGCTACAGAGTCTGTGACATACTCTTGACTTTAAAAATGAGTGATTCAGTCAGAGTACAACTTACTCCTTTTCGGGCCTTGTGGTCAGTGCTTCACAAGTGAATGTAACAAAACCCTTTCATTTGCATGAGACTTAAGTATTGAAAGAGTTGTGCATAAGGCATTCAGAAAATGGGAATATACTTCTTCTGTTCACAATTTTAACAGTTTCTGAACCTATCCCACAATTTGCAAGTGCAGAGTGATTGTATCTTTCTTAATCTGGTCCTCAAGGGCACAGCCAGTGCATTTGCAGTAAGATACATGTGGCTGTTTAGAAAATTAGGTTTTACTCAAGTTGATGTGGCAGCTCAGCGTCTTCAGTGGAAATTAATTTCTTGTAGGTGTATAGTAATAGCAGTGAAATGAGTGTATAACTTTATTTCTTGTAACATTAGAGGTCATCTCTTTGCATCAAATTGTGTTTTTCATGTGTATGTTCTACTAAAGCCATTACATATCTGCTGGGTATACTGGAGTTACCACTGGTATATTTGGACTGCAGATGAATTAAAATAAAAAAGGGAAGATGGCAGAGATATAAATGAAAAAGCCCTAATTTTGGACTGATATAGTAGAAGCTAATTTTGGACGTGAAGTTTCACTGTTTTTGCATGAGCTGGAAAACATGGTGCTCCTTGAGGAACTGATGTTTAAACTCTGTTTTCAGCCTGGGAGATGAGAACTATAGAATGTTGTGGGCATGCAGAAGCACTTGGTGGCTTTTATTCTATGCTGTGTGCGCTGAGGTTCTCAATGCTGGAATTCACTGCTCTGCCTCTCAGCTTCCCTTTCTGATTCTGTTTTGCTCAGGTGGCTTTAACAGTCCTGTGACAGCAAACTGTAGCACCATGATGTGAATGATTTTTCAACCAGTGTACCTTTTTTCCTGAAAATATGGAATATTAGAACATTAGGTTTTGCATGGTAAAAGCCTGCTTTTTAACATCTGGTTTTCAATATTCTCTGTTGAATTTGTACCTATATTTAGAATAATCCTTGAAACTTTTGCTCCTGAGTGTTTCATCTCAGAATATTACATTCCACTGAAACAGGAGGCACATGGATTTCAGATTTCTGTTGTTCTTCTTCTGCCATGGGTTTGTGCATATCTAGACCATAGTCTGGAGCGTATTGAAGAGATGAAACTTTCCTGTCCATAGAAAGTTCTTTGCACTGGGAATGATGTGTGCTGTCACACACAGAAAGCCAGCCTAGACTGGTAATGGCGTGAGTAGTTGTGGCAAAACAAGTTCTGAGTTGATTTCTGGTATGATTTTTTGAGGTCTCTCATAAAGCATCAGTCTAAGTCAAAGAGTGGACATAAGGGCAAACAAATAAAGTGGACATTATATTTTCAAATACTGAAAATATCCAATAACCTTTATTTGTGAGTGAGAAGTGGTATTCTGAGAAAATTCAACTCTGTAAGGTGTGGTAATGACCTCCAGCAATCCCTTCATGTCCATTTTAATGTAGGCATATTTCAGCCTCCTGTTATGTGTATTACTTAAGTATAATAGTTTCAAGTTTTTCTGTTTTATATTGTAGATAAATCAATTAATGTTAGTCTATTTTATACCACTAGTTAGGCGTTCTGAAGAAAATAATCAGACAACCGGTTTTGGGCTAGTTCAGTCAGTCATTATAGTAGGTATAATAATAATATTATTCTGGAGTGGTGTTTTATTGGTTTTGTTGGGATTTTTTACTGTGATAGAGCTTACTCATAGAAATGAGAGGATCTCTGATTCTCTGGTCTCCTCCTTGGGTAAATATAGCCCAATCAAAAGTGTTTGGAAATGTGAGATCGCAAAGGAATCAACCTTATGTTTCATTTCACTGGTGTTAGTTTCAGGTATCTCCATAACACATTTTTTCTACAATAAATAAAACTCTTGAATAGTCATAAAGAATGAGAAAGAAGAAATAAATAAGCAGCACAGCACATAAATGTTGTGCAATCACTGCCTGCAAAAGATCATCTGACCACAGGGAAATCACCACTTACTCCCGTGAAAGCTCTGAGCTGACTAATGAGTCAGGGTGTCTGTGAGGTGATGGAAACTGCTTGAAAAAGTCACCTGCAAGGCTGCCTTTGTATCTAGATTTTCTCTAACAGTTTATTTAAAATTCAGTTGTGAATTATACTTCCACCAGGTTTCACACAGCTCTCCCTGCTGCCCCACACACAAAAACTGCAAAGACAAATACTGCACTGCACACCTTGCAAGTTATTTTGCACGGGGCCATTTCTACTTGAATAACAATTTCTGTTGGAGATTTACTATGCTACAGGAATAGCTTTATGTGAAATCTTGTGAATTTGGAATATTCATGTAAGATAAATTACTTTTAAATTGAATTTCAGGAATGCTATTGATTGTGTTTGCCTGGGAAGAAGAAGGAATTATCCACACAGTTATCTATAACTTAGATATGCTGCTTCTGCAAAAGTAGAAGAATAATTTGGGAATATTTCTGATAAAGGGCAGTGTATTTCACAGTGCCTTAGATTACTTGAGAATCAGAAAAGCAATGTTTTGGTAAAGTATATTTTCAATCCATCTTCTAAAAGTAAGGTAAAGGTCGAATTTTCAAGTTATAAAAGCAGAAGTATCAAAAAGTTTCTGCCTTCATCTCTGAGACTTTTCTTCTTAAAATCTTTGCACTTCTTTCAAAGACTTCTCTGTTGCAGGTTGTTGTTTTCTTTCATAGTCAGCATAGATTGGAATTTACTGTGTTCCTTAGAACATTGCTCCTATGTATGTTATTGACCAGAATTTTCCAGTGGTTATGAAAGGAAAAAACAAACCAAAAAACGGTTATAAGACACGAAATTGGATAAATGGCTTGATTTTATTCTGGCATTCAACATGCTTAGCTGTAAAACCTTTCTACATCTGTCAACAGGGAAATCATTCTTGCAAATTATTCATTGGTGCTAAAAGGTAAAATCCATCCAGAAGGGACAAGAACATTGGAAGGTCTCTTAATCAGCTTTCTAATTTCCAGTGCAAATAGATTTTTTATTAGTCAGGAGTAACTTGTAACATAACATGGTGTTACTCACTTGAAAAAATAATTTGGTTTTGATTGCAAAGGAATCAGCTGCTTTCTGCTGGGTTAACAATGAATATCTTGCTTATGAAGCAGACATTTACTTCTTCATCAAATGAGTGAAGAAAGATACTCAAATGAACACAATAAACAAGATTTTCTGAAAAAAAAGGAACACAGTTGGATTTGATTTGAAAAGAGGAATAGCAGGCATATGTCATGTGTCATTATAGGAGAGAACTGGCGACAGTATTATTCATTATGTGGTTTCAGAGTGCCCTAAATTGGAGTATAAGATTATTGGAAGTGGTTGATTTCCCCAGATTACGGCTTAATAGTGACTAAAGGGCCCACATTACTCATATTTGCAAAGAAAATAGTGCCAAAACCCAGCAGTGGTTGACTGGAATGAAATGTGGAGCCCTCAGGGTTTTAGCTTGAGATGCAGCTTAATTGTGTGTCTCTTGCTTAATACAAATGTCCCTGAGTCTCTGAGGCTGGTGTGCTTTCAGCACTTGCAAATTGATCCAGCAGTTTCCAAAGTATTTACTGGGGATTTTTTCTTCGCTGCTTTCTAAACAAATTATTATAATGACTTCACAGACCAAAGTAGGTTTGCCTATTTCTGACTGTTTATCTTAACCAAATTCCTTCAGCTTCCTGCCAGCTTTTGTTTATTTCCTTTATCGGCCTAAACTTCTGTACTGCCATGGTTGGAAGAGGGTTAGGGCCTGATGTCATGACTGGAACTTTCCTTTTGCACTTCCAGAAAAACAGAGAGGGAAGAATGACCCAGCTGGGATTAGGGTGCCGTTGCTGCCATACAGCTGATGTGTTGGCTCTTGATAATGAAATATAAGTGTGGTGAATTACTTTTAAACTGAAGTACTTAATATTTTCAAGCAGATTTGTTAAAGTACTTTTAGAAAGAGTTTGAACTGTGAAGTTTCTTACACTTTTAGGAGCATATATTAGCCCTGCTTGGACAAGGTTTTGCTAAATTGGTTGTGGGGTATGCACAGAGCATTCTTGAAGAAAACCCAAATTAGAAACAACCTGAAATGTCCACAAATATGACAAAAAAAAAAAGTTATATTTTTCACAGGATTTATAATTTCTCTGACAGATTCTATGATATTTAGCAAAAATACTACATTACTGTGAAAGAAAATTATTTTGTTATGTGAAGGTGCTGGACTGAAGTGCAGAGGAATGAGTTTTAATTCAGTGCCATGTTGAGTTCCTGGTACGTCACACAGGACTTTTAACTTCTGTAATTCTCTTCCCAGGTGATGAAAGGGAAATTAAAGTACTTTCTTTTTGCCTAGTGAAAATGTCAGGTCTATAGAAACATAGAAGTACCTTAGGAAAGAACCTAAGAATTCATCTTGTGCATCTGCTTTAATAAGCAATACCTGGAAGTAAAGTATTTAAATGCTCTATTACAAATAGGGAGATGAGCAAAAGAAGAAATTATTTCTGTATTGTGATCCTGATTTCTACCTTTCCTTCAACACCTCATAAATTTGAATAAGATTTAAAAGAACCTCCAGATTCTGGAAATGATGTTTCCAGGTTTTGATTTCAGAGGGATTTGAGTCAACATGTTGACTCAGGAGGTAACTAGGATTAACTGCTAAAATCTATAAATATTAATGAACCAAAACCAAGATCTTAAATATAAACTGAAATGTTCACCTTCTGATTTTCACTGATCCCTGAGCAGTGTATCTCGTAATACTGATGTCATTGCCATGTTCTTCAAAGAGGAAATTATTGATGAGTATTTTTAATTGTTATTTTTTCCTTTAGCATAGAAGATTTAAATTGCTGCCTTACACTGCTCAGCAAAATTTCCAATGAACGTTTACAGCTTCTGTAGATCAGAATTTTTTCTAATATTTTTGAGAGACATTTCCCCCTGAATTCAGCCACTTACACAAATAAAGTTATTTATTACATTGTATTCATTTCAAATTTCTCCTTTTCAGAAATTACTTTTGTGGTTCGTATTTCTGCTGTGCAATAAAATGGGAACTGTGCAACAAGGAGCATAATGCTGGAGAATCCCTGAAGTGTTATGCACTTAATACAATGGCTGGATATCAGTAAAGGGGTCTGAGGTGATTTGATAGGAGTGTTTTTAATGTATAGGAGAAATTCAAGATGCAGAATGAAATTGCTTGAGTTCATTTTAAGATGAAAACTCAAGATTTGAATATAAAAATTTTCTAGAAGGAGGAAAACTGTATGAAAGGCTATAAATTGCATTTGAAAATCAGAAGGAATAGTTAAAGCAAACACATGAATGATCACGTAATAAACTTTTTTATTATCATTATTTATCTCTCACGAAATTTTGAGATCAGTTATTAGGTGATGAAAGCTCCATTCCATTGCTCTGTGTAAAACCCCACTGAACTGATCAGAATCCTTCCACTTCTGTGTAGCAAGAATTAATTTTTTTCGAGGTTATGTTTTTACCCACCTGTATAGTCTAGTATTGTCTTTCCACCCCTTGGGCAAAGAAAGGACATCTTTGGTTATGTTGTGTTTTTCCTGAATCACAAAATGCTTTCACTGTATCAGGATTACAGGTGAACAAGTGGGGGAACCTTGTTCTTCAGGGGGGCTTTAGCTCCACACAGGGTTTGGTCTCACACACCTTGAGGAGTGTCATGAGCTGCCCTGCAGGACGTGTCCAGGAGGTGACAATTGCTGTCCTGTCCTGGCCTCCCAGGTTAGATCCACCTGCCTGAGACAGACTCCTCTGGCCCTAAAATCTCTGGATCTGGCTCCCTCCTTCCAGTCCTTGCTTCCCTTGGCTCTGGGGAGCATGGCATTGCTCTCCATGTCCCAGCAGTATTTGCTGCTCTGCATTAAGACATTTCTCAAGTATATACAAAGGGTATTTATCTCCACTCTCTTAATGTGAAATGTGCTTCTCCCCACTGCATTTGAATCAGTAAGGACAAGGGGCCTTGTTGCCTTTTATTCTCTCTGAAGCATCAGGGCACAGACCCAGCTAGAAATAGGTGAGTGTGAAAAGAGCTCTGGTGTCTTGCTGCTGTGTCTGGTTCATACACCAGTGTTAGTAACAGCTGACCAAATACAGAACTGGAATGTTTTGGGTTTTTTTCTCAGATCATCTGGGATTTCTGTTTATCCTTTGGGTCTTGTCTGCAGCAAAGAAAACAATTTGAGTACCATACAATCATCTCCCTGCCATTTTGGGAGTGGCATTTGGTATTTGCCCTGCTCTGGTGTCTGCCTTTTTACTTTCTTCCACCTCTTCTCCTGCCCTCTCGAAAGGATGTTAGGACTGATTAAGTGGCCTGTGGGCTGGATGTCAGACCAGGTGATTTGGACCTGTCAGTCTTGGGTTTCTGTGGAAGCTGTGAAGGGCAGGTGTTCTAAACCTGACTGTGATGGTTAGTTACTGTCACAAAAATCATTGTTGTGTTTTGTGCCTCAAAACTCCCATCTGAAAAGCCTGGATATTATTTAGCAGCCTCAGACATTATATATATTAAATATGTGGGGAATAATTGGAAGTTTAATCTAATTAAAATACTCAAGTAAAGAAAACAAACTATTTGGATTTGCTCTTCCACATATTAGAGGAAGATTGGAACTCAGATCAGATATTAATTACTATGCAAATAGTGCACATTTTTTGTTGAGTGATTGCATGCCATTAATCTGTACATTGCACAGTTGCTTGTCTCACCCTTGTAATGTTCTCCTGTTACCTCTTTTCCTGGCCAATGGATGTGGTGCTTTAGCATTACAGTTTCTGCAAGCTCCATGCTCCCAACGTTCTCATCTATTAAATGCTGTGTCCCAAAGTGCAGAGCATGTGAGGGAATGCTAATTGAAATTACTGTATTTATTCCTCTCTCAGGAAAACTGTCAATGCAGTATAATAGTGTGTCTCAGGGCTGGAGAGAGTGGAATTCACATTCACAATAGCAGCAATCCACTTTGTGCTGCAGATAATAGGAGACAGCACTTTGCTGGGAGCAATGACTTTCATGTCTGTTCTGTTGTGTGAAGCCAAAGCCTAAGGCACTCAGATAACACATATTAATAGGGACAAAACTTACAATATTCTGGGAGTAAATATTCACCACTTCCATGTTAATCCATCCACTTTGTGGGATATAAAACCAAATGGAGGAGTATCTGCTTTTCTGCTGATGGAATTGGCTGCATCCAATAGGTAAAGCAGCCGTGCATAAAACCAAATGGAGGAGTATCTGCTTCTCTGCTGATGGAATATTTGAAAGTAGAATTGGCTGCATCCAATAGGTAAAGCAGCCGTGCTGTGTGCATGGAGCTGTGCAAGGGGAAGAAATTAATGTTACCTGCACCTCTGAAAATTATTGGAAAACCCCAGTTGCATATGTCTCTGGAAAGAATCTGTGCTTTCCCTCTACTTCCCACAAAAGTTTGGATTTCAGGTTCACAATAGGCGGTTTCTGCTCAGGGTTTACATAACCTTTACTTACACAATATTCCCAGTGCTTGCTTGTTGTGTTGGCTGAAAAAGAAACCTTTTCCAAAAGCTATAAACTTGCATTCTTTACCTAAATGTGTCCTCCTCATTGTTGTGTAGGTTTATCAGTAATCAATTCAATGTAGGAATGAGCTGGGTTTGCCATGAAAGCAGACACGCTCTGGGAGAGCTTTGTTTTCATGTCACAGAGCTGTGCTGTTTTGTAATCAGTGCAGTTCTAAGCCACACTTCTTATCATTTAATGCCATTAACAGCAGTTTGTGCTCATAAAGACTTCTTGTGAGCTTCACTCTTCCCAAGAATACAGCATCCACTGGTATGTTCTTGTTTCCAGTCTGTCACCAGAGCATATAAATGGTGCTTTTTATGGTAGGGCACAGAACAGGGACCAAGTGAAAGGAGAACAGCTCAAGCTGCTCAAGCAGTTTTGCTCCAGCACATAGATTTTGTGCCAAAGAATTAAATAGTGTCCTAATGATGTTTAGTTGAGCTCTAATAATGATCTTAAAGTAACCTAGTGTGGCTGCTGTATTGGTTTGGGTGTTTTATTAGTTGTAGAACAGCTCAAATCTAATGCTCAGATCTAGTAGTCTAAATGTCTGTGATACTGCATAATCAAAGGTACCATCTGAAGCAGTGTTTATTTGCATGTCGTTCTGTTTGGTGCAGTTATGCCCACTAACAGTAACAGCCTGCTAAAATTTTTGGGAATGTATTGTAGCAACATGTAATGCCGTTGTACATAAAATATGTGCGGTTTATGTAAGAAATCTCTTGGATATGTTTTGAAAGAGGAGTTGCCTAGAAAATTGCAATCCCAAATGCTTCTCTGTTCTCTAGAAAATAATTTTGTTCATTTGAAAGAGAATGTGAAGTACTCCAAAGGAAAGGGTTTTAGATAATCATGTAAGATGCAATGAGAAATCTGATGAAAAACCGTGGAAAATTTGAAAGCCAAATATTGTTCTGTTGCCTACATCTTAGCAGGAAAATTAGAAGCCTGTAGTGTGTATGTTTCTAGCTCTACTTTGCCTGACTTCTCCTCCAGTGTCAAAACCTTAAAACCCTGCAATAATTCTATTCCATTTTCTACTCAGTTCAGTACGAGACTAAAAGGATTTTAATTACACCCACTCCACAAGCTGTATGAGAGCATCAGCAGTGCCTGTTCATGAAATGAAAAAGTAAATGAAGCAAAAAGATGCACGAGTCTCGGGCACGTTTTATTTGGGTTGACAATGGTAACTTATTTAGCAGGAAAGAGGCACTTTATCCAGGTCTTGAATTACTGGAGGAACTCTGGGGTCTGTGTCATACAAAGGTTGCATTAGAATATCCTAAGCACTCTGTCTTTCCATTTAAAGTTTCTGTTAAGCAGTATTTTGGCTAGCACAAAAATAGCATATCAAATGTTTTCCTTCCTCTTGTTTTTTCTCGTTCAGGTTGCAATAGGAGATTGCATTTAGAGCAGTGTTGTCAATGTGGCACTCACAAACCTGGACACCACGGGGTAGTATTAATTAGTTCAGCTTCTTTTCAGGATTTTCAGAGGAAACAGTAGAGTTCTTTTAAAAATAATTCAAAGTTTTCAACTATGAGTAGAAGTGGTTAAATTACATTGAAATATCCAGCTCTTGTGTGAAGTTGGCATAGGGCTGTAATGTAGTAAGTAGAACAAGAACTGCCATCATTACAACTCTGAAATATTTTGTACCAATCTATTGGGCCTCATTTTGTAATTCATTAATTTGATATTCAAATTCTGTTTGATGTTGTTCCTGCAGCATCCCTACCTAAATTAACAGTACTGAATTGTAACCTAATAGACCCATCTTCCACCCACACTTTGATTTGTCAGAAACTATTAAAAACTAGTCATTTATTATTTAGCAAAACATTATTGTGTGTTTTCTCTGATCTGTAAGCAAAATTTCAAGGCAGTAAAAAAATGTAAGAAATGGCAGTCAAATTACATCAAGTCATCAGTTCTCAGTAATTAATAGCTGCATAAATGTATGAAGTCAAGCAGACTTTTAAAATGTATTTTTAATTTTATTCTTATTCTTGGTAAGTATTAAATGGCCTGTTTTTCTTGCTGAACAGGTTCTGTCTCTGCTGCCTTCCTTGAGAGGAAGGACACACATTGAATAGGTGCATTTCTCTGCTGCTCTGCATTCCCTCACAGGGCTTGGTGGCTGTTCAGCTGAGCAAAATCTGTGGTCATCATGTGAAGCAGACCTTTCCAGTGTCTGGTTCTTTAACCTGTTTATCCATTTTTTCAATTAGACTTCCTTTTTGTATTTTTGGTCTGGTCAAATCTAGTGCACATTCACTGGGTCAAAACTTAGAACAGACATTTTGCTTCCTTATGCCGCACTCCCTCCTCTAAATCAGATGGGTGTTATGTCACTTGTTCCCACCAGGGCACAAGAGAGAACATTCCCCACTTGGTTCAGCTGGATTTATCTCAGTAACCTTAGCTTGAGTCTTCTCCCAAGATTGAAGTTATTAATATTCATTTAGCTCGTGTTTCCTCAGAAAGTAACAAGCTAAGATGCCCCTCAGACTTTCTGGAGTTTTTATCCCTGTCAGATATTGCGATCTGATAATAAGCTAAGAAACCTGTAGCTATTGCAAGACACTTCACACACCCTCTTCCCAAGGAAAGCATTGTGTGGGCAGTGTAATATTTCATTACAGTTACTAGGTTTTGCCTTTTTAGAGCAGCAGGGTGGAAGTGTCAAAGGACTTTATTTCAAGCATTATTTGCTCTTATTGGAGCAGGCAAGCCAATAAATCAGTTTAGCGGTTGAAAGGAGCCGTGGTTTCATTTGTGGTAGTTTGTTCCCCCATGTCTAATTGTCTCCCAGTCCCTAAACCAGATCTGCTTTGCCTTCCTGTGTGTAGGACGACTGGCATTGTCGACCCCTGCTTTAATCCTGGAGCTTCAGTTATCTCCTGGTATCTTACGAAAAACTTTCCCCTGAGACAAAAGGTTTGCAGCCCTCAACTTGATCCTCCAAAATAACTGATGCAGGAAACAGTCTTCTCTCTGTCTCTTTATTTATTTATTTATTTATTTTTCTCCTTAATGCCACGCATCCTATTGGCAAACAAAGAATGAGTGTCCAGGCTTTTGGGCTGGATACAGGGAATTATCAAGAATTGCTTAAAGCCTGTAAGTTCAGAATTGTTCCAGTAAAGCAGAAACCCCGAGGTCAGATGGTGACAGAGCCTGAATGTTTTGCTGATTTGATTGCTACAGTTCATATTAGGACTGTCTCTTGTCTCTGGAGGAGTATTTCCCGGGTTCTGGAATTTGTATGGTAGCTTGTACAATTCATCACCTCTCCTGGAGAGATTTTTATTACTATGGTCCACTTAAAGCCACTCCTGGAGGAATATGCAGGTGAAGACTCGATGACTTGGAGAAGGGCAGTCACATTTTTTGTTGTTTGTTTTGTGTTCAGTCATCAGCTCTACAATGGTTTGTTAATGCTGTTAAATGCAGATAAAGATGCAGCAGAGAAATAATAGAACTTGCTATTTTGTGTCTGTAATTACTGGTGTTAAATACATCAACTGTTGCCACAGTGTTCCTTCTTTTTTGATGCTTGAATCCTAGAGTTTAGAAATGGCAGCCTCCCTGTCTTAAAGATGGTCTGGGCTTTATGGTGCACATTAAAAGATTACAGCTCTCTCACCTGGACGTCTCACACTGTGCTCCCACAATCCGCCTCTGAACACTGGAAATAACGACCTGCTTTCCTGAGGTCCTGGAAACGTCACTGACTCTCTTTTGAATTTTGGGTATTTAAGAGGCCTGGGGGGGAGGGGAGGTGTGTTAGGTGAGTGAAAATAATTAAGGTGAACAATGAGAAAGTTCTTCCTTTTTTTTTTTTTCCCCCATCTTACTTGGCAGTAACTCCCTGATTTCTGTATAGGAAAATACCTTAATGTTTGTACACAAATGTTCACGGGACACACACACAGATGTCTACACTAAACCAAAATCATGGGGTGGCTTTCCAGCACTCCCCAGCCATTGTTCACAGCCACAAACATCCTGCTCCTGTTGCCTGCTCCTACAAGCACCACTACGTGCATTTTTCTGAAGCTGGGCTGAATAGACTCTGTTTGATATCTGTTGCTAATGCTGCAATCAGATTGATTGCTACTCTTTGTGTCAGTTTTTCACAAAAGTTCCATTTTCTGGTTGTTTGTTTCTGGGTTTGGTGGGGTTTTTTTTGTTTGTGTCTTTGGTTGTTTGGTTTGTTGTTTTTTTTCTTTCATTCCCAAAATAAACCCCAGAAAACCAGACCTGTTCTTGAGAAGAATTTTATGTTATTGGCAGTCAAAACTATATTAAATTTCCTTATTTGATTTATTTTTCTTTTTTTAAAATTAGTCAATGTAGTCAGCTTAGTATGAGTTCATATATTCTGGAGCAGTGCAAAGGACTGACTAATTGTAATATGATAAAAAGGCAGGAAATTTGCCAATACTCATTAAAAGTCAGTTGGAAATAGGACTGCTTAGAATGCGTGATAAATGGGTTTTAATTTTGCGTATTGCTAGTAAATAAAAAAAATTAAAATTTCACCCTTTTCAAAATTAAATGCTTTCTCTTTTGTATATTTAATTAAGATTTTTTCCCCTGTTTGAAACCCGTTTTGTGCTGAGTAGTTTCTGTTAAACTGGACCCAAATCTATAAGATTTGTTTGCCTTCAACAGAATGGAGACTTTAGTTAGCAAAATCCAGCCTTTTCAATCTACACTGAAACTTCATTTTGTATTGTATATCTGGCAAAACACGTGGTGTGTAGCAGTAAAGAGGAGAACTTGCATGCTCTGCTAGTGAACAGCCAAGGGCTGTTATTTTCTTCAAGTGTATTTCTTAATTTCATGGCCAAAGACCACGTGAAAAGAAGGCTACTTTTCAGGCAAGAAGAAAAAGTGTTCTTGTTCCCCAGAGGTAATGTCAAAAACGGAATTTGAAGGAAGGGGAAAGAAACATGTGGGAGTGAGAAAGGAGTATCATGAATTTGTGGTAACAGTTAGTGAATGATGGGATGCAGTGAGAATCAGTTTCAGAAATCACCTTAAGGCCTATTCACTTAGAGTGTGTGTGTGTATATATCTATGTGTGTGTGTATATATATATATATATAAACTGTAAATGAACCTTCTCAGCTTCTACCTAAACTGATTTAGAACCAATAGCAATATTTTAGAAGATATTTGTAGGTCAGGAATTGTAACAATTGTGGCTGCCATTAGGACCTTGGATTGGGCCCTCCAGCCCACAGGTATACCCAGGGCAAGCAGTAATTGTTATCCAACTAAGTCGTGAAGGGAGAGAGAAACTTTGAGAGGTATAAAGTTCCTTAAATTCTGGGAAAATACCTCCATAGGTGAAGAATGCAAGAATTCTGCTTGCCCCAAAACATTTCTGGCTACAATCTTCTCAGAGGCCAGATCTACCCTCTCTGAGTTGTTGAATCAAGTGCTTGGTTTTTCTTTCTTTCTCTGGCAGTGATTTCCTGTTGTCACTGTGCAAGTCTCTCTTAATTTTCAGTCTGGAAGGATTTGCTGATTGCTGGTAATTCTTTGATCGCTTCTTCAAACAACTGATCGTAATAATTATAATGCTTTTATTTAATGAGGTAGCACTCCTCTAAGGACTAAGCAAATATTATTTATGGCTCAAGTAATTCAGGTACAGAGAAGTTTAAATCATCATGTAGTACCCAAGGGAGGGCTGCACTATTTCTGTCTCAGATGTCTGAGAAGAAATACGACTCCTTGCATCCTATAAGATTTGCTTGGTAGATCTGATGCTCTTCAAATTGTGCAACTTTTTATGCATAAATGTGAGGCCATTGCATAGATCTTTGCTGTGATAAACAGTTCCTCCAAGATTTACTGCAAAGTATTTGTTCATGTATTTTTCAGTCCATAATCTTTTATACTTTTCACCTCAACTGTCCCTTCTTCCTCTCTTCACAAAAAAAAATCCAAAGTTTTTTCAAGTTTGAGTATAGGGATGATAGTTTATACAAGGCCTTGTTTATACCCAGTTTTTACATGTGACCTGTTTTGGTTAGGAATAGGAGCAAAAACCCCCAACTTTCCTAATTACAGCCTGTTAACTAAAGGTCTTCTGCAGGCACACAGCCCTAAGAGTGATACAGTTACATGAGTAAGGATTGTCCTCGACAAGAAATAGCTTGGTTTGTTCAAAAAGTGGATTGAGCCTCACAGAAGGTTTGTGCTGTTCACCTGTTATAACTTTGGGCCTGCTGCCCCTCGAGCAGCAAAGGGCAGGCTGCTCTTTCTTTGGTGATTTTCACACAATGTTTGAATTAAACTGTTGTGCAGCTTCAGAGTGTTGTTCCTCCCAAGCCTTAGCTCCCCTAGTGCATTGCACAAGTGGAGCTAGATTCAAATTAACACTTGGAGTGGGTAGGGGCATGGAAAATGTGCAAAGAAATTCTTTAATTGTAATTAATATTTAGAATATTGAATAACAACGAAGTTGTACTAGGGGTAGTCAAGTGACTTTATTTGTTCACTTTCCTTTTTGTTCCTCCAAACCCAATTTCTCTGAGATTTCCTGGAGGGCCTCTGTAAGGATGCTGGGCAGGGCTTTGTCCAAGCAGCAGCAGGACATGGGTGTCAGCACCTCCAGAGTCCCTGCCAAGGAAAAGGAAAACATTTGCAAGCACTTCTTCCCGAAAAGAAGCAGCTGATTGTGTTTCCAAATTGCCCAGCGAGCTCAGCCCTGCTGTCCTCCCTCTCTGAGAACATCACCACCCATGAAATTCTGTTTGCTGGTTGTCAGTCCGTGGAGTCTCAACTGGCCTTTCCATGCATGATTCATAAGGGCAAAGGTCTTTATAAATTTCCACATCACCCTGAACTCTTCTCTGTCTCTTTTAATCTGCTGCTGCTTCCCCTCATATCACACCGTGCACACATGCTTTTCTTTGCACCACGCAGCTCTCCCATACTACTGTTCTTTTCCCTTGCATATTAACCTTATTTTCTCTTTTCCTTTTTGTCTGAATTTCTTGCTACAGAGAGTGGAACTTGATGTCTTTCTTTCTTATGTCTGTCTTTGCATCAGAGACCGGCTGACTATGACAGGAATGTATACCAGGGACTGATTGTGCTCATTTCAAATAGAAGTGACCTATGGGAAAAAGGATTTATTGAAAGGTAATGACATTTGCTGCTAGTTCAAAACTGAAGGGAGCTACAGGGTCACTCACTTCAGTGGAAGGGGCAAAAGGTTTAAAATGGATGGAGTAGATTAAGACCATCATGTTCAGATACCTATTTTTCCACTTGACGTAAAGAAAATTCTAGTCACAGGACTGGAAAAAAAAAACCCAAACAAAACACCAAAGGAACAGCCACAGGGGTAGGATGTGTAACAGTATCTTTAAAACTGCTAAGTGAAAACAAAAAGAGCATGGAAAATCTTACAAAAAGCATTCTGCCGTGTTTTCTAGCAACCAAGTAAGTAAATCACTACTCACTGCTTTCATTTTTAAGTGCGACAACAATACTGAAGATGATCAGCTGGGGAGAAAAGGAACTTTCTTGGTTTCTTGTATGTGTGCACAGTTTTATAAATGTAGTTTCACGAATGGACATTCAGAATTAAATGTACTTTTTAGATTCCAGCCCCAGGGACGGTAATTTCCCCTTGAGAATTAAGACGTACTTAGAATGGATAAATCTAACTGTTGAAGATCTCTAGATTGGGAGTGCTGAAGGTGATCAAGTTATTTTTCTATCATGATTGCTTGATTTAATTTGGTTTCTGAAGATTTGAGGATGCCCCTACTGAAATTTCTGGGAGTTGTTAACTCTGAAGTCTTAACTGTTTCCTTCCAAAACCAGGGGGGTTTTAGAATTTTGTGCTTGATTCTATGCTTTTACACATTTTCTTAAAAATCCAGAAGATTTTTAGGAATTTCACCAGTGAAATCATATGTGGAAGGGTTTTCTGTTTGGAGGTTTTCAGGGTCTTTTTTTTTTTTTTTAGGATACCTTTTGTTTACAGGTTCCTTCTCTTTTGAAATAAATTTTATTTTTTTTTTTTTTTCCACCAAGGTCAAGCTACTCTTAGGAAACTGCCAGAAATCTAGAGTGTAAAGATTGTGTTTTGAAAAGCTGTGTTTCAACCACTGAAACAGTAGAGAACGACCTCGTTTTTTGTAGTGTTCTATAATTTTCTAAATGAGTCTGTATGTGGTTATGACCTTATTAAATCAGTGCAATCATAATCTGAATAATTTACTACTATGAGGTAATTATAAGGGCACTTTAAAAATAAAATAATTTAGTTTTACCTCTCCTCAGAACTGTTTGGAGTCTTTAAAATAAGTTTCATGGTTCAGTAATTTGAGAAATCATAAAAACTATTGCAATTAAGGAAGTGGTTAATAATGTCTATCTTGTGTAGTTGCATTATGGAAACCAAAGTAATTCCTGTTTTAATTGTAAAAATGTTTAATTTAAGTGGTGGCAGGCAAATGGCTGCTGCAGGGATTAATCATGGAATCAGACAATGGAGCTGCCTTGCTGCTGGACGAGGAAGCCTTTTGTTGTTATTGCTGCAGGGAATTGGGGTTGGGGCTGGAATTGGGGCCCTGGTGGCTGCACTCAGGGGCATCCCTGAGCTCCCAGACTGCTCGCTCAGACACCAGGGGCTTTGGGACTTCAGAACAGACTCTGCCAACCTACTTCTGATCAGAGTGAATCTCTCTGGAGCACCAGGGCTCTGCAGTTCAGCACCAGGGTGGCCAAAGAGCTGGAGGAGTTGGTGGGGGCCGTTGTCCAGGTCAGCTCTGTAAAGCTCCCCAGGACACGTTATGTAAAATCCTGCTTATTCCTAACTGATTGAGGGCTGCACACATCGGGTGCAGGGAAGACGCTGTTCAGGAGGAGTCACCTCAAGTGCAGAGTTTCCCGCAGGACGTAACTCTGAGCTACCCAGTTAATTTGCTTGGAGCAGTCTCTGGACATTTATCTTTGCAAACTCTGCTGCAGCAGTCGTTGTCCAGAGCACAGAACAAATTTTAAAAAAACACCTGAAAAAAACTATTTCAAAAAGGCAGAGTTTCTCTTTGAATGATGAGCTGTCCCAAGAGAGTAAGCGGGAGAAAGTAACCATACGGTTATTTAATCAAGGGAACAACAGGGGAAGGAAGGCAGGGAAAAGAAGGGAGAAAATACAGGGCGACTGCAGAAAGAGTTAAGCTGTTTTTCTATTTACATGGTTTATTTCACAAATGTCTGACTCATTGGGCATAACCAGCACAGTTAAATTACAAAATTACTATTTGGTTCTTTTTTATTGACTACAATTCAAAGCTGCTTCAAGCCGTCCAAATTTAATCCCCCCAGCTCTTTGCCAAGAACATTACCTTTTATTTTCAGCATTAAACTGTGTAAGATACCCCTAAGGCTACATGTGAGCTCAGCCTCCATGATAGGAGCTAACAGAGTGTATCAATTGTTCATGATTTCCTATTCTCCTGTAAATTGGGAGAGGCGGGAGAAGCACTGGAATGCGAATTTTGTGCTGTCAGCAGTTCCTCTGCAGGCTCTAGCTCAGGCAGTGCATAGCAAGGTAATTAATTGTGGGATGTTTGCAGCTCTTCACTCGGAGTTCCCGTTTAGCAGCCTGTCAAAACTAAACTAATCAGCCCATCGCACGTATTTTGATATGCTTACTTTACATTAACTGTTGGGATACTCTTTGTCTTCCCCCTCTTTTGGTTCCGCTGAAATTCAAAAGCTGCCATGAGACAGTTAACAGGGAAGAAAAGGCCTTTTCACAGACATGATACAGCCTCTCAGTGAAACTTTCTGTGCCTTTATCTCCTGGCAAATTCATTGGCTTAAAAGTAGTAGAGATCTTTTTGAGCATATTTCGTGTGTTTGTCCCCCTTACGCTCCACCTCCTATTCTCAGATGAGGAGTTTCCTTATTAGTTGATTGAGTTGGAGGTGTGAAATGTTTATTTATAACCATTATTGCTTAATTATAGCATTTTTATTTGTGGAAATTAGTGCTGAACTTACACTATAAATTTTATCAGGTGCCTTCTCATGTATATTTTGAAAGTCAAATACTAAACCTGTTTTTAATGGAATTATGTTTTAAAATGCTTCTGCCAGTGTCGAGAAATCGGTGTTTAACAACAAAGACTGGGTGTGCCATGGTTTAGTTGATAAGGGGGTGTTAGGTCACAGGTTGGACTTGATGATCTCCAATGTCTTTTCCAACCTTGCTGATTCTGTAAAAACAGTCAAATGAAAATATTTCAAATATTTCAAAATCTATTGATTGATCTTCTTTTCTAAAAGAAACTGTAACTTTGAGCCTCTTCTCCCCAGTATTCTTCTATTTTATTCACTACTATAGACACTATTTTCCAAAATGGCCCATAAGACAGTTATGGACTTTCACTTTTTTGATGTTTTAAAATATAATTTTTCTTTGCATTTTGAGGTTATTTTGAGTTCAAGATGGAGGTCAGGGTGAGAATATGATTGAGGAAGTACATGTATGAATGTGCTCAAGCAGTTGCATACCTTAGTGTTGATGTGTTTGGTCTCTGCATATTTCTATGGTGTGTGTGGAGGATGTGGCATTGACAGCAGCACAGTTATTGAAAACTTCATGCTTGCTCATCAACTCTTTCAGTGATCAAATCTGTTTTGTTTTTGAAGCTGTTCATACTCATAGAGAAAGACAGTCTTGTGTGTAAGAAACCAAAGTGTTGCAAAAGCAGCACCACAGAAAATGTGTGTGCACTGGCAGTAGCTACAGTGTAGATATGCAGAAATGTGTGTATATATAGAGATATATATAAGGTTTATGAACTTATATATCACCATTGCAACTGAAGATGAATTAATTAATTCAGTGAGGGTGATGAGGCCCTGGCAAAGGGTGCCCAGAGCAGCTGTGGCTGCCCCATCCCTGGAAGTGTCCAAGACCAGCCTGGACAGGGCTTGGAGCAATCTGGGATAGTGGAAGGTGTCCCTGCCCATGGCAGGAATTACCCATGTTTGTTATAAAACTGATTCTAGTGTCCTGTCCTATTTAATTTTGGCCATATATGTTTTAGGAGAGTTCTTTCATTAGTTCTAAGGGATTTTTACAGGTTTTTTTTAGAAGTCATTCATTAGCTTCTCAACCTGATGGTAACAGTTAACAAATGATGCTTGCTAACTTTGCAAGAGCTAGTAAGTGTCTGTGAATCACCAAGGTGAAAGTAAACTGCACAAATAGCAAGGTATTTGCTGCCAGCAGAAGTTATTGTGTTTGCAGCTGGTGTAGTTTTTCCAGAGAGAATCATAAATAATTAAAGCTGTGTACTCTACATCTCAGCAATAATCATGGATTTCTTTGTAAAAATTAAGATTCAAATTAGAGGCTGATACATGACAGTGTCTTCAGTGACTGTTGGAGAGCTGATAAAAAGGCATTTGTTGTGATTATGAAATATATATAAAAATAAGGTTTCTGGTCTTGTGATTTTAAGGCATTCTTAAAAAAAGTAATAAAAAGAAAATCTCAAAGCCTCTCTGCAGGGAAAAGCTCCAAAAGTAAAGCAACAGGAGGGAAAAGGAAATGAGATTGTGAGATTCAGAGGCTGATCTCCAGAGATCTGAGACTATTTTCCAGTTCTGATTATAAGTCTTGTCTAAGGTAGGGAATTGGTTTTTCACCCAAATCAGTGGAAGGCTCAAGTCTACAGTTTGTCCCTAGCAGAGATGGGGATGCAAATGCACAGTGTGGTCTCCCTGTCTTTGCCTTCCAGCTCAGTCTAAGGGGACCACTGCTTTCTCTGAACAGGCCCTCAAGAGAGTTGGGTGTCATTTTGAATATTAAATTTCAGGTTTCCAAAATACATCACACAAGTTACATTTTCTTTCAAGACTTTGGTAGTTTTGAATTAAAGAAAGGTGAAATTTATTTACCAGAAGTGCTATTTTGATACCATTTGCATAATATTTTGAGAACTGCTGCTTGATTGTTGGCTACAAAGAAATGTAAACAAGTAATTAAATTGTGTAGGAGGTTGATGTGTTTTAACAGTCTATGAATGTCCAGATTCTCTGATCTCTGTCTAAGTCTTTTAAGAGTGAAAGCCCAACCCAAGTGCTATATCCAGGTGTCAAAGGTAGTATTTGTCTTTCATTATTTGACGGTTAATCCCAAGCTATATTGTTATTTTTAACCATGTTTCCTGTCACTGCATTGTTTAATCATTTGTCTTCTGCAATTTTACTTGAGTTGAAAGGAAAGACACAGTGAGAATTTTGAGATTTACTCTTTGGAGAAAGAAATGCTGAAGAGGTTGTGTTTGGTGACTGACAGTGCCAAATGGAGTCATTACTCAGTGCACACTCAGAAATCACACAGCTATCAGGTAGCCTTATGTGCTGCCAGCATTCCACTCACTCCCAAACTTCAAACTCCTTTGTCTCTCAATTTCATTAGAAACCAGTCCTTGTCTGAAATATTTATAACTGCGTAAACGATCTCTGAAGTTTGTTATTGAGCTGTTGAGGCTCTGTCACTGAACATCCTTGCTGCCTGTGGCTGTTTTTGTTACCCTCTGGCACTGAGCAAGTTGCCACTTGGGCTGAGAAATTTGTGGTGCAGCAGTGACCTGCAGCAGGGCTCAGCTGCAGCCCTGGGGACTGGGTGTTCATGGAACTCGGGTCCCTGATGTGAGCAGTTGACTCAGATCCTGATATATGAAAATTCAGCTTAATGAAGGGAACTCATAGAGAAAGATCTGCACAGAGATTCTCCTCGAGAGCTCTCTGGAGCCTAACAAAATAATTAAGAGTAAATATTTGCCTGTCTCTTACCTTACCAAATGAAATATAAACTTTGTTAAGCTCTTTAAAGGAACATGAACTGCAATTTGTATACGCAGCTTGGTAGATAAGATTGGTGATCATTAGGATAAATGAATAGCAACTGATGACAGACTTCCTGGTGAAGACCGGTACATTTTAAGTGTTGGAGTTTCCTTGGCATATTTTGAAGTCTCCTCTTGCTTCAGAAGAATGATAATGCCAGACCCTGAAAGCTGGGAGATGGCCTCTCTGTTTTCGTGGTTCAGAGTGGAAGATGATCTGCTGCACAAAAAGCAGGCAGATGTGGAAGAAATCAGACCTCTGCTAGTGTGAGCTGGGTGGAAATAGTGTCCAAATAGTTGGGGTTTGAGATGAAAATGATTAGTTCACACCACTGAGGTTACTCTGTGCTTCGCTCTAATGTTTGTAAGAGTTTAGGAATTACAAGGTCATCAGATACCACTGCCAAACCTCAGCCTTAAAATCTAGGCATGGATTGGGTTTTTTAGACTTGTTACAGTATGTGGAAGAGAAATAGTAAGAAAAATAGAAAAGATGAGGGGACACTGGATGGGTAAGAACACAGACGTAAGATTAAGCCCAGAGGAAAAAGAAGGTGTAAGAAAATATCCTGTCTTAAATGTTGGCATGGCAGAAAATGTCTTGGAGAGCAAGCAAAGAAACTGTTTCTTTCTTTTTTTTCAAGAAATAAGACTGCCTGCCTTTTAAACATCAAGTATAAAAAAAGAAATAATCTCTAAGCCAGACCCTAGGCTTAGCAAAAAGCAATTGTGTTAATTCATTACAGAGGTATAATTCAAAGTAAAAAATAGTCATCGTGCTTGGCTTTGTTGCTGCCACAATGTGCTGCAATAATCTAAGCTTGTACAACACAAATATTCCAGAAGGGCATCACTCTTTTATTTGAAAATATCTAAAGCATAATGTTTTTAAAGCTTTGCTCAATACTTAGAATAGACATTTGGTAATACGAACCTGTTCACAGATTCTTTCTGTGCCCTAGTTAATTGTGTAAGAGCGAGGCCATTAAGGGAAATAACTGTGCTAGTTTGTCTGAAGAAATGAGGTTGCACCAGGGATCAAGTCCAACTTACGAAAAAAAGAAAATACTACAATCAGTGATGGGCAAAAAGGAGAATCCAATTTGACTTTTAAATCCCAGTTTGAGGTTGAGTTCAAAGTTAAAACAACTTTGAATTTGCCAACACTTTTGATAAAAAAATCTTTAAGGAAAAATAAATATGATGCCTCAGGATATGAGAGGTATTGTTTTGATTTTACAGAATGGTTCTGTGAATTGAGCTAAGTTAGGAAATGATTTGTTGTGAAATGATTTTTCCATTTTCCAGTTAGGTACTCTACTTTAAGTACCTCCTCCACTTGGCACAGGAAGCAGCTTGTAGTCCAGAATTCTGATTTGTATTTAGGCACTGCATATGCAGAAAGTCATTCAGCTTTAAGCTTCTGTTGGTATCCCGGTAAGATAAATAAGACTTAAAGATGTGTTTCAGAGTTTTACTTCGACGCTGAAGTACTTGAGTGGTTTCTTTAGCAGCTCAAGCCCTTCACACCTCGAAGTGCCCATTAGCTGCCTATTGATTCTGTTCAGAGCCCGGAGTCTGCCTGGGCTTCTCCAGACAGGGATGGAATCACTCCTGACAGCTCCTGCTCCTGGCCTTGGCTGCCCGGGCTATTGACAGAGCTGCTGTTTGAAGAGAAATAAAGTAAATGCTAAGCTCGCATTTGGGGGCTGGGATACGGTTACAAGTCACCTTCATCACCAGAACAGCTTCCTTTCTCTGGCTGTGTTGTGATTGGAGAGCAAAGGTGGCAAAGGTTCCTCAGCAGACCTTCCTCTGTGTTTTTGTTGGAATTGTGCCTTTTCATTCTTGGCTTGAAATTTATAAATGAGGCAAAATAGGTCATTAAAACGATTTGTTCCATTCTTGGGTTTTCCAGTCCTAGAGCGAACACCGGTTGTCCCACTGTGAGTGTTGTAAACACATACATTTAATTTTACTGACTCAGAACTCCAGACCTGCAGATCTTCACAGAGAAAACATTCTGCCTTCTTAAAGTCTGAACATAACCAGTATAATGAGTAGATACAATTTTAAATTATCTTGGAATATAGTCGATAAAAATAATTTTTGGCCGATTAGATTTATATACCCAGTAATTCATAATAAAATAAGAATATAAACCTCATCAGTTAATAAGTAAATTTTTCATCTCCACAGTAAAGTACTTGAAGATTTTGAATAAGTAATAGAATATCAAGTTCCTTTAGTATTGCTAAGAAAAATAACTTGCCGAGACAGATGGATTCTGTTTGTAGAAGAACTCACCTGAGAAATCTTTGTAATCGTAGAATACAGTTTGGAAATTTTCATCCACAATTTGTACACATAAATAGGAGCAATCATCCCTCAACCACTTTTAGATGATGGGGGTTTTATTAAAAATCGAACAAGAATGTTCTTTCAATTTATTCTTTTTATT
>NW_008238321.1:712205-736607 GCF_000691975.1 Corvus brachyrhynchos
TCAGACCTGTTGTTAGATCAAATCCCTGAGTTCGTGTATCAAGATCCTCCAGGGCATTAACCATGATCAGGTGGGAGATCAGATTAACTACAGATAACCATACACACTTGAGTAAAACACTCTAATAAAGACTCACCATAAAGCTGCATTAAAACATTTCTGGAAAAAAGAATGGATGAAATGACAAAATCTATTTTTAATGTTCCTTCACTAGGATTACATATTACTTAATCTGCTTTGAAATTATTTTTCTAACCTGTAGAAGTTAGATATATAGTTTTATTTATTTATTTATTTATTTGTGTAGTCTCCCCATACATAAATGCCAACTTCTAGCTCAAGGCCTCTGAAAACAGGTAGATAATATTCCTGGGAATTCACATCTAGAAACTGTGTTCCCAGCTGTGAGCACAGTACTAACCTCTGTTTTATGAACATGAGAAAACCTCTTGTGACATCAAATCAGAACTTATCTCATGCTAACAGATGGGGAAATCCCTGCCATACTTCTGTGTCAGGAATTCACTAGAGTGTTATTGTATGCTCAAAAAGTGATCTTCAGATATTAGAGGGGAGGATTATTTTTTTAGGGATTTCACAGAATGTGAAGTGGGTTTTTTTGTGTTAGGCTAAATGCTTTCAGTATGCTCTTACAGAGAACAGCTTTGTGTACAGAGAGAAAAGGTGTTTTTTCCTCAGAAGTGTTAGATCAAAATTGTCTAAAATTAGATTCTTTCAATTCTAGGCTTTTGTGGTTTTTTTTTCTTTTTTTTTTTCTTTTTTTAAAATATTTTAGGACTAAAAGATCAAACTCAAATGTTTGTCAAATCTAGTAAACTTCTTAACATTTTTTTGACATGATCTTTCTCAGATCATTTGCAGTTAGGATCTGCATATTTCTCTTATCATATTTTGTTTTATGACTCTCCAGATGTATGCAAAATGAATATTCACACATCAGACAGTGGAGTAAGTGTAATGGAATTTATTTAGGATGCAGGTACAGAATTCTGTACTTTCAAATAGTGGTGGGTTGACCTTTGCTGGCTACCAGACCCCCCTGAGCCACTCTCTTGCTCCCTCTCTGCAGCAGATTAGGAGGATGAGATAAGATAAAAAAGCTCATGGACCATGATAAAGACAGGGAGATCATTTATCAGTTACCAGGCCAAAACAGGCTCAACTTAGAAAGACTAATTACATTTATTGCCAATTAAAAATGGAGTTGGATGGTGAGAAACAAAGACAAAAATAAAAACACCTGACCACAGCACCTTTTCTTTCTGGCTCAACTTAACTTCTTCGTTCCCAGTTCCTTCCTCCTCCCCCACCCCAAGGCACAGGGTGGGGAGTTGGAGATGGTGTTTTGTGTCCAATCTATGTATTTAAGGAGTGAGTGTAAAAAATGAAGGTTTTCATATTCAGCATTGAATTATTTGAGCTTAGAGACTTGAGATACTTTGAACCCTTGAGCATTTATCTGACTTCAGATTGTCTTTAAATGTTTTGATACAGACATTTAAGCCTTTAGGAAGAGGAATGTGTAGTTGAGAGCCAGTGTTCCCCCACAGCAGAGCAACAAGTAGGGATCAGCAGTGTCCTTGGAACCAAGGTTCACAGGAAGGAAATGCTGCTAATTCCAGTTTTGACTTTCCTGGATATATTTTTGAGACCAGCATGGGAATTCCTTGATAGGCAAATCATATTACTTTTCTTTTTTTTAAAGAAAAAACATTATTGCAAAGAGCAAAATCTGTTCCAGTCTAATCCAAAGCACTCCTCTCTACCTCCTTTTTTTTCAAACAGCAGTAAAGAAACCTGAATGAGGATAGAATAGCTGAGGAATATTTCTTCCACATTAAATTGTACGATTATAGTTCTTCTTCATCATCACTGATAAGAAAAATGTTTCTTGGAACCTGAAGTCTGACTTGAGATGGCACTCATAAAGCATCCAACATGACTTTGAATTTTTATTGTTTCACCTGTTCAAAGTTTAATTTAAAACCTATGACTATCTTAAGGTTTTTAAAATACCTCTTTGAGTATATTTTTAAACTCTCTGAAATGTAAGACTCTTGACGGATTATATGGTGAAGATGAATCGCTCTAGAATCATATACATCATGTACTACATCTTTTATGTAACTTGAAACAATGAATGTAAGGTTGGCTGTGACAGTCAGATTTTTACTTCACATATCAATAACAAATCTCATAATGTAAAATTCTAAAAAGGAAGAAAAGGAAATTGTGTGAATATTATTAGGGGAGTTTTTATATAGCACTGTTTAATTATTTGCTTCAGTAATGCTAAATAATTATTTCAACGTGGAAAGCCCTCACAATCCCATCCCTTTAGAAACTAAATGGTTTCATTACCAGTAACTAATTTACAAGGCAATTTCAAAGTCTCCTGATTCCTTGTCTGTCTGAGATTTACATTCTCTAATAAAAGGCCCTGGCTAGGAGATATGAATTAACAACTCATTAAAAGGAGAGCATGCATTTGGTGTCTTTATTTTCTGTCCTCACCCGCCCTGCTGGTGAACAGCCCTGTCTGCTCCTTGCCCTGCTCAGGCAGACACTGATGGGATTCCAAAACACTGGTGGCATCTCCAGAACCACTGGTTTGGCGGACAGCCTGTGACAGGGGTGGGCTGGGTTGGTTCTTTGGTGTCCTGAAATAGTTTCTAGTCCAAAACACTTTCCATGCAGACAAAACTCACCTTTCTGTTTGATGTGTTTCAGGGCTGAGGACAAAAGCTTTCTTCTGCCTAAATATATGCTTCTTTAGGATTTTTTTGATACTAGGAAGATAATTTTCTTTTTTTTTTCCCTACCCCAGAGACTGATTCTGGCCTTGGGCTTAAATGTGTTTCTTCCTGAAGAGAATGAATATTCTTTTTGGAGACCCTGGATATATTTCTGGTCTTAGGTCTAACTTGATTTACATTATTCATTCTTTCATCCTTTAGAAGGGATCTAAAGTCAAATTTCTGACTATTTCAAGAGCAATCTTTTTGTAACTTAAAAACCAGAGAGAGTAACCCTGGTATTTTTGCTCTGTTTCAATGTTCAAGTCCACCTCTGGAATTTTGTCTGTGCTTTTAAGCAGACATTTAGTTCTGCTGCTCTCAGCACAATTGTGGTGACCTTTAAACCCTTTTGAATCCCCAAATTTTCCCCCTTACTGTGCTTCATCAAAAGCGTAAAAAACCCCAAATCCTAAAACAAATCTAGTTTGATCTTTTAAGATGTTCAGTTCTCGATGGTTCTTAGTTTCTGTTCTTTTTGCCTTGGGAGAATATCTCCCATGGTAATACCTCTGAAGGTAGAGCAGATGAAGATCTTTGTTGTCCTGTATTGTGTGGATGGAGAACAGCTGGACCAGGAGCATGGGGGGGAGTGGAAACAGCTTTGCAGGCGGGGCCCTGGGGGTCCTGGACATGAGTCAGCAGCGTGCCCTTGGCACGCACACGGCCTGTGGGATCCTGGGATGTGCTGGGAAAGTGCTGCCAGGAGGTCGAGGGAGGTGATCTTTCCATCTGCTGAGCCCAGAGTGCTGTGTCCAGGCAATGTCTGAGACTGGGAACACCAAAGGAGAGAATTCTTTGCAACAAAATAGAAAAACCAGGACTTCTCATCTGCCCTATGCCACCAACACCTTGAAGATGCTCTCAAACTCCTCCCTAGTTTGTGTGTACGTGTGCGAACACAAACTTGCCGCAAAATTCACAATTTACATGTTTGAAATCACACAGAATCGAATCTGTTCATTGTTGTAGTGAAACATAGCTGATCACAGTCAGTGAACTGTCCCTTGAGGATCAGCACCACGGCAGAGTGAGCAGAGCACCAGTAAACACCTGCCTTCCCCTGCACCCATGGCACATTCCCATCCCAGCCACGGGTGGCACCTGAGCCCACACCCCAGGGAAGGTGGGAATCCCTGCCCACACACTCACTAACAGTTTCTCTGCATCTGAACTGCAGAGCAGCTGCATTAAGTCAACCCACGGCCTGTTGTGATTAATTTAAGAATACTTGCACAGCTACACAAATCAACTGAAAAAGCACACTATTGGAGGGATATTTTTGTTGCTGTTGTTGTTTTGAAGTGAGAAAAGTGGCAGCCCAGCAGTCAATTTCCTTGACTTTCACAACGGGACATTTGTGAGCATTTCTGACAGTTCTTGATGCCAGTCCATAAATTGTCATATTTACATGAAGATATCCAAGGAATCTTGAACAATAATAATAACAACGAAGTGTCGGCTCTGTGCATGCCAATAGAAGATGACTTTTAACTTCTTTGTGCATGCTAACTAAACATCAAATATCTTTATCCACTTAAAGTGACCAAAAGATGAATTTCAAACCCATAATGGCATTAAAATGAGTCAGAAATGAAAAGAACATAAGGATTCATCATAGGTCAGAAAACAAAAGTGCTTTTAAACTATCAAGAGCACAGTATATGCTATTCTCATTTTTTTTCTACTTCAAGTTTCTGAAATATTTATTAAGGAATAATCTGCAGAATAATGAATATTGCTTTCTTATGGAAGTACAGAATGTATGCTATATTTCTGCTATAGCATCTTATTAAATATGGATGTTATGAGTTTCTAGTCACTTGGGGGCCAGCTACTGACTGTTCTGTGTTTTAGCAAACAATGCTGGTTCCGTTAAGTAAAAAACCCCAAATGAGTACTTTAGTGATAGCTTCTCATCGTTTCTCATCACTGAAAAATTTAAAAAAAAAAAAAAAGAAATCTTTTGAAGGTTTGGTGATATTAGAAAGTTATATTTCCAATAGGGTACATTTCACTGTCCAGATAAAAGATTGATTTAATTTTTGAAAATATTAAATGTTTAGGCAGAAAGCTTTATGCTACTCTCGTTAGTTAAGGTAATAATTCCTTAATAAAGCAAAAGAGTGGTAAAAGAAAATATCCAGGATGTATTCAGATAGAGTTAAAGCAGGAAAAAAAAGGGCATTACTAAATTTTGGCCAAAAAGTTGTAGGAGAAGCTACTTGAAACTCAGAGGAAAAAAAGAGAAGACACAGCATCTTTTAAGGCTGTCACAGCTCTACTGCCTTAGCACACTACCCCAGTGATTGCTGGGAACCGAAATGTTCCTGCAGACATGTCAGTAATGTCTGTCTCCCTGAAGTCATAGCTGTAGTTCTGTCTACCCAGAGCAAAGTGCAAAAAAATAGGTATTGTCTGTTTTTAATTACCTGTCGAATCACTGGGTCTGTGTTGACTGACATCTTGAAAATCTAGAACAAATGGTCTCTTTTATTTGTGATTTAGGATTTTCATAATGTTTTATTTTCTAAGTGATAAACAGCTAAAGAAAGAAAGTCACCAGCATATTACCTGGTATTTTTAAATTAGCAGAACATGCTTATAGAATACCTTTTTAATGACATAAATGATACAAGTAGATGCAGTATCTATCTGATAGATCATCACTGCCAAGATGGGGATTTTGCTCTTGATATTATAGGTTCATTTCAGATGTGTGTCAGGGTATTTTTAACTGGATAATTTTGTATCACTAAATTAGGGAAACACAATTTGAATATCTTTTTAGATCCCGCTTTTTTTAACCAAATGCAGCTGTCTGTTACTGAAACACTGAATTAATGGCCCTGGTTTATTTACATATACTCTGGGAACAATGTCATTTAAGGCTGATTGTGTTAAATCACTGTGTTGCTCTTGTGACAAATGCAGTTGGAATTTAATTTTGTATCACTAAATTAGGGAAACACAATTTGAATATCTTTTTAGATCCCGCTTTTTTTAACCAAATGCAGCTGTCTGTTACTGAAACACTGAATTAATGGCCCTGGTTTATTTACATATACTCTGGGAACAATGTCATTTAAGGCTGATTGTGTTAAATCACTGTGTTGCTCTTGTGACAAATGCAGTTGGTTAAAGGGGGTACTTCTATCAGAACAAAGTCTTCCCTCAGTGTTATTATTCAAGGCACTACTCAAATTACCTTCATAAATATCCAGCTGTAAGGACTCAAGTATCAAGGTGTGATATATGGATAAGAACAGCTTCTGAAAATGGCTCGTAGCTGGTATCTACACTTTGCTATAAATAATGCTCTCAACTCCATTTTCCCCACAATATTTACAGCACTAACTGGGAATTTCTGCATTTGCCACCCCTTTTAAAGAACTTTGCAGTCTCTTCTCTGTTCTTTGTATAAGCAGCACTCACAAAAAGAAGATAGGAATTCAAATGTAGTCTAACTCTTTAGTTTTCAAATAGTGTAAAAAAAAAAAAAAAATCTTGATTTCTAAAAAAATAGCTCTTAGCTAAAACACATTGTCAAAGTGGAAATTAGAGAATTAATAATCTTTATGGGGTGGGAGGTCTGCTTGTCAGTATTAAAGCCTAGAACTGGAGTGGTTCTTGTGCATCACCGAGCTGCTGAAGACGCCATAGCAAATAAGCCAATTAATTCCTACAGGAAAGTTTTACATGGAGGTTTTTGAAACAAGAATTAACAATATTTTATGAAATTTCAGAGGAAGGAAGGATAAACTTGCCTATTCAGAATTAGAACATATGGGTAAATTCTGTTTATTTGATCCTTTAGTAATTCTGACTCTTGCTCACATTTTTTTTTTCCCCCCCATCACACTTCCTGAGTTCATTTTCCAGGAGGAAAACTTCTTCTTGGTAGCCTGCAAGTTCCTTTAATGTTTCCAATACTTCAGTAGTACTTTCTTGATAGCATTCTGTCATTTCCACTAAGTGGTGACTTTCTTCCAAACCAGCTGTGCTGCTTTTTTTTTTTCAAATTTTCCCTTCCTACCAGGAAATGTACAGTGTGTGCATCATGGAGAGAGCAATCCAGTACTTTTTGAGGGATTTTTTTTTTTTTTTTTTATGTATGAATGAAAGCTGAGGTGACAAGACCAAATTTTGAATAATTTCGATATTTTAGAAGTAAATCTGAATTTAGTTTGGCTTTTGTCATATGAAGCAAAACTGTGAGATAAATTGGAGTAATTGTGCTCTGCAGTTTGTTTCTTGCTGCAGAAATTTAGCTCCAGCCCTCTGAGAAGTGTGACTCCCAGGGTGTTTTTGTTACCTGCAGCTTTGTAGAAGTGCTGGAGTTGATCAGGCAAACTCTGGAGTCAGTGACAAACAGAAATCCTGCTGCTGTTGCAGCTGGGTCACTGCAGAATCAGGAGGTGAAAACAGGCTGGAGATGATTTGACAGTCAAGTAAATGAATAATAAAATAAGAAGGGTATCTGCTTGTCTTTGGTATAGGAGAGATCGAATGGGGGATTATCTAACAGTGTTTGCTGACCTAAGAAATTGTGATTTAGTTAAAAACAAGGTTTTACACATGGATTCTACTTTGTATTGCAGCAAAATTATGCTAGAAGGATGTGTCCTGGAAATGAATACTTTTTCCTGATTCACCTTGGTAACAGACTTGAAATGCACTGCCACCTTTTTTGTTAGACTGGCAGAGTTTACCTTGAGCTACAGAGCTGGGTATAAATATAAGCAGTGCTGAATGAAGGAGCTTTTGAAATATTTGTCATGTCCTTATTTAAACCGTCATATACATAATGTTTATGTACTGTATCAGAGTTTACCATTCTGGGAGCTTCTGGACAGTTTATAAATCTGTAGCAGTTTAATAAGAGTTTATAAATCACAGTAGCATCTCACACTGTCAGATTTTAGCTGATACTGTGACCTGTCCCTGTGCATCAAACCATCCCTTGCATTGCTCTGTATTTGGCTGTTGAGAAGTGAGGATAAAAGAAAGATTGCTTGAAGTCATTTTGAGGCACTTGATGATTTTGGTTGTTGGGCTGTTTTTTTTCTTCTGTTTGCTTTTTTTTGAAATAAGCACTAATAGGATGATAGGTGGCTTTGTATTTAGCTTTGTCATAAAGCCTTAACATGAATATAAGTGTCATGTTTGTTCTGAAGGACTATAAATGGTTTATTGAACTCCCTGTGTCTTGGTTTTTGTAATAGTTCTGTGTTCATGTTTAAGGTCATTTAGAGTATTTTTTTCAAATTATAAAAATCTTCCTTTCTAATGCTTCCTAAAAAGTGTGTGTAAATTGATACCACACAGTACTTTGTTATATAACATTACCAAGATTACAGTTACTTGATAAAATATCACTGAGAAGTTGTTTTCTTGAGTAATGAATTTTCTAAGGGAGAAATTTGCAGCTAGAGAAAACAGTTTTTGAAGCAGAGTTCTTAAATTAGTGATAGATTATTTCATTGCTGAGGATGTCACTTGTTGACTAAATATGCTTTCTGTATGTTGAAAAGAATGGCTCATTTTCTCTGTAACACTGCTGGTTAAAGTGCAGCACTGAGAGGCTTCGGGGCAAGGTGGGAAACTGTAACCTGAGTGGAGCACTTTTGGAAAAGCAAATTTTAGTGCCTGTTTGTGTTTGCTGCTTGTCAGAGACAGTTGCTTTTGTGACTTACTGGTTCCAGTAAGTAACGGGCTTGGTTTGTAGAAATCACAGCCTCTGCTAGATTTGGAATAGCCAACAGAAGGAGTTTGGCTACAAGGGTATGGCTGGGGTAGTGATGAGGGAAGTGATGCACCTTGCAGGTCATTCTGAGGAAGCTCACAGACTGGTTAGGGGTTCATCCCTCACTCGTGGCTGCTGCTGCCTTAAGACTTAAACAGGATGAAGTTGAGCACATATTGGCCCTTTGGGTCTCCCTGGACTGGTTAGGTTTAGATGGTGACCAAGTGGAAAGTTTGCAGATCAATACAATGAAATCAGACCCGAGCTGATGCCTGTGCTACTGACTCTGTGGAGAGGCTGAGAAATGAATGAGTCAGAGGTTCTGCTTTTCTCCACGTTGCTTCTCCTCATGCAGGAAACAGAAACTCTGCTGATCCTGGTAGTTCAGTTACCCAGCTCATCCTTTTTGCAATACTAGACACTAATTGTTTTAACATTACATTGTCATTCGTGTACATACACTCAGAGATACATTTTTAAAATTCTGTTGTACTGTGAAAAAATGCATAAAGCTGAATCTTAGACTGTACGGTACAATAAGAGGCAGGCATCAGCTGTAATAGGTTTTGACATCTTGTGGCATGGTTACAGGAAATCCAAATTATAAATGGGAATCAATCTATCTTTTTTGGTGGTTTTGAAAGAATCAAATTCAGTTGTGTAATGTTATTTCATTAGGCTTCCTTTTCTGTTTTCAAATAATGGTTATTTTCAAATTTCAGTTCAATTTCTCTTTCTTATGAAACAATTTGGTCTCCATACAGTTTCTGTTTTTGCCACTTATCCCTAGTGTAAAGTATAGAGAATATCTTAGTTCTTCATTTCTCCTTGTAAACAAGTAACTTTTTTTTCTGGTAAATGACTATTCGATACAAGCAAATTACTTATTTGTGTTATCCTAATTATTACAGCAGGAAATAGGCGTGACTGCAAAAGAGAAAGAAGTTCTGTGTCACCTCCCCGCCAGGTCACTCTGTTTCGTTCACAAGCAGCATTTTGTCACAGCTCCTTTGTCTTTGTCCTGCATTGACACTCAATGGTGACTGCCTTGGGGTGATGCACATCTGTCTGTGAAGGCGCAGGGTTGTGTTATGACGTGAATAAAATTCATAACACACAGAATGGCAGTGCAGATGTTATGGGAGAAAAAGCCAAACATGACACCAATGCCTAAATTTTCACCTTTGGACTCCAGCTCTTTCACTCACTGCACTCCAACACCTTTCGTCTTCTTGGAAGGATCATGGAGGAACTTCTCAAACAAGTCAAATGTGATTCAGTCAGCCCTGTGAGCAGTGACATGTAGCATCTGAAGGCTCTCAGACTTGTTCCAGTTACATATTCATACATTTTAATGCTTGTTTTAAAGTTGACTTAGCCCACATGTGGAGGAAATGTGTCAAGCGATTTCCATACATCTGATTCCACTGATCAGAGCAGAGCTTTACAGGTTTGTCACAGATGTGCTACCCCTGCCCATTCCAAATGCTACAGAGCAGCTGTAGCAAGTGAGATTTATCATTTTGACGGGGGTGGGGTGGAAATGGGCGTGGAGTGGAGATGGAGATGGAGATGGAGATGGGGGGGGGGTGGGGGTGGGTGGGGGGGGGGGGGGGGGTGGGGGGGACGGTAAATAAATAGAAAGAGAAGAAGGAGAACAAAAAGTTTCCAGTTGCAAAAAAAAATTGCTTGGAGATTTCAGTATTCTCTTTAGGTGAATTTTAGGTTTGAAAAATCCTGAAAGGTTTGAAAAGGTTACTTTAAGAAGGCTCAGAACAACTGAGAACTGTAAGTGCATGTGTTCTGTATGAGATCAGCAGGCTTTTTTTTCCTCATGATTCAGCCACTGTTGGTGACCTCAGCCCAAAATCCTGCAAAGATGCTGCCTGAAGTATGATGTTTCACTACTGGTTTTGTCCTTAAGGAGGGGAGTGCAGAACTGTCTGTAAGAGAAAGGTTATTGAACACCTATGGAGAAGGAATACCACTGTTCAGAATGAGGAATTTTCTAAATATCATCAAGTCTTAGAAAGAGAGAGAAAGGAAAAGTGATGCCTATAGCTTCGTGTACACTGAAAATGTCCAGTGGGAGAAGGGGAAGGAAAAGCGAGTAAAGTGTAGGGCCTGTCTGAATTTTCCATGAAATGATGCTGAGCATTCAGGAGAAAAAAAACCAAAACAAAACTTCAGTGAATATTGAAGTGAGTAGAAAGAATTTCAGAGTTTTAGGTACCTACTGAGATGGATATTGTGCCTGGGTGACAGGAGTGGAGAAGACAACAGTTTAAATGCTGTTACGGCCTGTTGCTGTTTTACAGTGATATCCCAGAATCACTGTTTCTCCAGGAGTATTACAGCTTGTTAGCATGCGAGCAGTGAGAGGTAATGTGTGAGTAGCTAGCTGCTGTATAGTGACCATTCATTTAGAAGAAAAATGCATAGTACAAGGAGAGTAACTTTGCAATGTGGCTCCTAAAGTACTGACTATTACCACTGAGTTTATATGAAACTATAAAGACAACTTTGGCCAAGTTCCTGCTGTTACAAATTGGTGTTTCTATACTTAATTCAACAAAATGATAGCAGTTTTAGCATACAGCAAATTGGATGGAGATGTGATTCCTTTGTCTTCACGGTGCTCTCTTATATTTACATTAATAATCGTTATAACACAGTTATTGCTCAGTTCTTTTTCCCTTGCTAAAGTAAAACAAAAGCAGTCCATCTCCTTGATGTATTTTGCAGAGTAAATATAGAGCGAATCTTGCCCATAAAAGTGCTGTTGGGTTGACAGCATTGTGAAATGAAGTTCTCTGCCCAAATTAATATGGCCTATATAAAAGTACAAGTCTCTCAAATATTGTTTAGCTCATGAAGGTTAATCTGCTCAGGTCCTCTGTTTTGCAGTCCTTGTTCCATCACTTTTTGGTTGGCCTGTTGAGACTACTAATAAATACACGTTTTAAAAATATTGCGCACGTAGATGAATCCATAAAATTAACTCTAGTGACCTCAGATAGCATGGGGTAAGGGAAACCAGACTATTTCCAAGTCAAACTTCCAAAGAATCATTTTGCATTGACAGATTTTTATTCTTTTGATTTGGGTTGGATCCCAGCTGCACCACCTAAGACTGAAGTTCTTTAGATGTTCTTTTTGCACCTCCACAGTGGATAAGCTGGGGTATGAAAATACACCCTGATGTGAAGGGAACCTTCAGCACCAGGTAACTGATGGGGAAGGCAGAACTGCTCGGGCACCCCTCATACTGGGGAACAGTTTATCCCATTCACCGCTTTGCTTCTGTAATGCTGTTTTTTGCAATTCATTGGAAAAGAAGTAAAACTTTGTTTTCTTACAAACCTTAGTCAGATATTTAAGCCTCAGTGATGCAGTTTTGCAATATTTTTAGTTTTTAATGAGAATCATAAGATACAATATAGTTACTTCAATTTGATTGGTGATTTTTAGCACCCTGCCCCATTTTGTCTTGTCCATCTGCAGGCCATTGTACTTTTACCTTTCTTCTGAGAAAAGACCAGTAAACCCATTCCATTTGCTCACTGGATTGGAAAAATTACCCAAAAAGCAACAGGAAAACAAACAAAAAATAAACCCCCAAAAGCCCAAACCCAGGCAAAACAGCTCATCTTTTCTGCTGGTCAAAAAGCACACTGTAAGTACTGCTGTGAAATGCTGAGTTGAATTATAAGAGCACTTACTCTGATTCCATGTTGGGTTTGAACATAAACAAATTAGAGTTGTTAATTTTGTGAGAAGTTCCATCTAGATTAGGCTTTACCTTGAACTCCCACTATCATATTCCCTAGGACAACAGAACAATAATTTGTTGTATAAACAGTATCATTAGGGACTTGGTCTCTCTGGATACCCCCATCTGGCAGAGGAAATCTGGTTGTTAGCATATCAAAAGACCTGATGAATTTCTTCAGTTTATACAGACTTAAATTAATAGAACTTTGTAAAACTTTCTACTGTTTCTATTTTTTTAACTAAAATTAGGAATTCTGTAACATTTATGAGACTGTGTTATTTTTGCTTTTAAATATTGAGAGAAAATCTCTACTCTCCTTTTCTTTATGTACACAATTTTTTAATTTCTTAAAAACCAAAATCCCCAACTCATTTATTGTCAAGCCCCTACTTTCTTTATGAAGGTAAGTGCCCACTGGAGACAGAATGTTGCTTTCCTGCTGCAGCTAAAAACAGTCTCAGGATACCTCATGGTTGTTTTTTGTTTCTTTTCATAAAAAAACCCCATTCTGCCAAATTATCCGTTGTCTTGAAACACCAACAAATAACACTGTGTTCAGCATGTTAAAAACTCTGGTAACATTCTGAAACTCAAGGTGATTTGAGGTTTATTATTATTTTGTGTTATCAAAGCTTTCATAAAAGCATGGGCTTGGGGGAAAGTGTTTGTCCTTTTGGTGCCACTTTTGCTCAGTGTTACCTGGGAGGTGGAAGGAATATGAGTCCTGGGAAGCACAGGGTTAAACTGATGTGTATTTATTCCACTTTATTTTTATTGCTTCTTTTTCTCCTCTCCTTTTGTTGATTTAAGTCTCTATTTTCTTGGATTCATTTAAAAAGGATAAAACACGCACACAAAAAAAATTGGTTGCTTTTGTATATGGGAAGAAGAGGCAAAGCTTAAAATAAAAATGACTTGCCAAATATTTCATTTTCATTGAAGTATCTGAGGTTTTGTACAAGCACTTCTGTCTCAACAGAAAGTGCATATGCAAAAGTAGAATAACAAAAAGATTTATTGGCTGAAACAATTCCTACTGTCATGTGGTACATAAGAATTAAATATTTATTCCTATTCACTGGGATAATAAAACTCTATTCAATTATGTTGCAGACACTACCAAATGGCTGTTGAGGACTCTAATAATGCTGCAAATGGTAAAATATATAGTATAAACAATACATGAGAAAACCTTATGGGAAAATATTCTCTAGCTCACAGAATTTGCTTTTTTGTTACAATAATGATTGAGACAGATGACAAAGCCATCAGGAGTCTGTGGTGCCAAAAATGTGAATTCCAAAGGTGTTCTGCTGTTGATGAGCCCAAAAGCTGCAATGGTTTGGGGTTATGAAGGATGGTTGTCCCTCCTGACTGTCCTAAGCCTTAAAAACTCCCAGAAATTCAAAAGAACTGTATTTCCTTTAGCCAGATTAATGTCTCCAAAAAATCTCACTTATCCCCTTTCTTCCTAAATAAAAGTAATTTGTCCTTTCACAGGGGGACTCTGCAACATGGGTGCATTTCTCGGACTCCCTGCTGGTTAAACAGGACTGCTGTGGGGTCCTGGTCCTGCTGCAGCCCGTGTGGGTCCCTGTGCTGTGCTGCTGACTGTGGTGATTGGCACAGCCTGTGTTTAGACAAGGAGAAATCTCCTGGCTTCAGCATCTTTGGCAGAACCTGCCTCCTGCCCCAAACACAAAGCAGCAGCATCTTTGTTCAGGATCTCTCCTCGTGGGTTTACAGTTCCTCTTAGACTTGTTCGCTGCAGGCATATCTTTGTTAGAAATGCTTCCCTTTATTTCTCCTGGGACTGTTCTGTGTGACAGGAGCTCGGGCTGTGTCGTGACAATTTTGTAATTAGCTGTTCCTTGCACTAGCTTTGCTTTCAGAGGGAAGGGCATTCCTAACCCTTGCTTTTTTCCCTCGTGCCATATTTCTCTCCCTTATCTCTTAGAAGGTGGCGTGCGCTTTTTTGCAAGCAGTTGTAACCGTTAGTAATCAAAACCCAGTAGAGCACAGCATTTGTCAGAAATCCCATTGCTTCCAAACTGTTGCTGTAAATGAATCCATTCCTATGCGAGTATGATAATTTTAAAAGCATTATTAGAAGAACTGGAATTATTTTCTCATTTCCTCCCAGTAAATGGATCCATTGATCCTTAATAACTTCACAGTTATTCTGCTAATTGTCATGTTTCCATTAATGAGTTTAAAAATATTCCATCAGATTGGTAGGTGTGTGTATGCATCACTATGCCTTGAGTGCATTGAACTATTTTTAAACGGCAGTAATGAATTTTGGCTAATAGGGAAATGTTTTCATACTTCTGTTAGTCAGCAGCCTAAAGTAAATGGAGAAAATGGGAAAATATCAACAGTGCCCATCGTCTGGGCTCCATGCCAGCATTGATAACAAAATAATTAAAAGGTAATAGTGTTTAAGAACAAACTGTAAGCCTGGCCAAAGTAAAAATCAAACCCAATCAGACTAGTTCTATGCCGGGTATGCACAATATAAGCTTGTATAATGTTGTTTGCTTTTATCCTTAGGAGCTCTGAAAGAGCACTCAAATACACATTACTTCTTGTAGGACCCTGATGACTCTTAATTTTTAATTAGCGTGTAGTAGAACTGTAGTATTTCTTCTTTTTTTAACTTACTTTGTGTTAAATGAGAGTAAATTAAGGAAAATTCCCCAAGTCAGGGCTGTTTTGCCTGAAATATAGACTCTGTTCAGGATGTCTGAGTAACAAACTGCCACAAAATTTTTAATGGTATTTTTACCATGGAAATGGCTCACTTCAGCTCAGTGTTTGAGCGAGAGGAGGGTATTTCAGGGAGGGAAAAGAGACCAGATTTAAGAGACTGAACATGACACAAGAAAAGCATTTGTCATTAATTCAGCTTAGCATTTATGTAGGAAGACTTGTATTGTAATATTTTGTTGTTTTGCATTAACATGGAATGTTCTTCCCTCGGTTGGGACTGCTACTGGTAGGGAGCATTTCAGCCACCTTGTAAACTGCAGCCTCCTCAAGGCTGCAGCTCTTCCATAACAAACAAAAGCACTGCAAAACCCTTGAGATCAGAAGTGCTTACCAGATACTTTAAAGCAATCTGCCCTTAGAAAATTAGAAATGTTAGAATTCCTCAGGAACCCACTGTCTGTCAACATCTGCCTGGGTCCTCGAATGCTTTGCCAGTTGTGACCCTGAGCCTGCTAATTTTGCTGGGTTTATTTTGCTAATTATTAACGTGGAAGCTCCCCAGTGCCACCTGTGGAGAAGCTGTTCCAGAGGGCAGTAATTTGGGACGGAGGGTCCCTTCTCAGGGTGGATGAGTAAGCACTGATGTACACCTGTGCTCCTGGCATTGCAGCCAGCACAGCCAGCTTTTGGGATTCAGGAGTTTTTTACCCTGATGTGCTGAGGTGAGAAACTTCTGTCTACTCCCTGTGTTCAACATGGGTGATGAAGATCAGGGAAAAATAGCATCCTTTTTCCATTTTTTTACCAAAAGCTCAGGCCCAATTTCTAATACTTTGTGCAAGTAAGCCCATATTTGGACCTGCTACATAGAAAAAACCAAGCCATCTATCACAATGACTTAACCCAGCTCTAGAAAAGAGGAAGAAACTGACATTTATTCCCTACTAAATGAATGTTTAAAGGTCTTTAACAAATGTTTTCTTATTTTACTCAGGTGGGGTATTTATGATGCATTAGTCTCTTTTATGTCATTTTATTTTGGCAGCTACATTCTGAACTAATTAGCACACTAGAGAGATATCCCAATAACAGCACATGGGCAACCAGTGGTTAAGTATTTGGTAGCACACTGCAGAGTCCACGGACTGAAATGGGAGGCTGCAGCATGTTTGCAGTCCCTGCATGGGGCATAATTGCATTTCTGAAACACTCAGCTGTTGGTGCTCTGCAGGTTTTGCTTGTGCAGCTTTATGAGGGAAACACCAAAACCTTCTTAAATTGTTGTGAATTACAATTTTGTAGAAGTTACCCTGTGCTGGCTGCCTAATGTATATATTATGTTGTGCTTGTGCTTTGTGAAGAAAGACCGGAAGCATTTAAGCGTGTGTGTAGATATTTATATGTGTGTATGTGCACTTGCTGTGTGATTAAGATTCTGAGTCTTATCTTTAAGGCAGCTAAAATTTTTAGAGTTACGGTTTACATGATGCTGGTGTAGAGGGAAGGAATGCAACAAAACCAGTTTCAAATTTGTGCAAGAAAACTGTTTTCTCCTAGAGCATTTTGTGTCCTGTCAAGCATTTATCTGTAGCATTACATCTGCAGTATTAGTCTTCCAAAAAGCATAAAGTTTACTGTCATACTGAAAGCTGGAGTGTCTGACCTCTGTTGTAGCAACGTTAACTCACAGTCCACCTGGCTGGTAGTGGGAGATATCAGAAGCAGGACTGAAACATTTATTTTTAGTTTTCATCAGAAAGGTGTTTCAGTGTGAGAGAGAATTTGTTAGTGAACCAGGCTGGAGCAGGTTCAGGGAACAGCCAAGGTGGAGGAGACCCAGAGTCCACAGCTCTTCCCCCTCGTTTGGAGTAATTAGTTTTCAAAACTGAAAAAGCTCAGCAAAGGATCCCCTTTCTGCAGCTCCACTTGAATGTTTCCTTCTCCTGCCATGAATCTTCTCAAGTGTCTCCCAGGCTGTTTTCCCTCATTCCTGGAGCCGAGGCTCTGTGTGCAGCTCAGGCAGGTAGAGGTTCTGGCACATGGTGCCTCTCTGGCCTTGCTGTCAGAGCTGTGGGGACACACCTGTGACTGGCCACCTGGACCCTGCACGGTCTTTGTTAACTGATGGTGCCCATGCATGTGCTAATTAAGCACTAACACAAGAGCTAATGGTGTGCTCACATGGGAACTAACTGGGGACTCAAACACGAGCTGCTTGGACACTCGTGTAAATTCATTAGATGCTCACTCATGGATGTGGTAAACCACACGATTTATGCCCCAATACCTATGGCAATCATTTCTTTAGTTCCTCTTATTTTTCCTCAGAACTGAAATACCTCCCAAATCGGGCCTAGGCAGGAACAATGGGATCCTGGTTCTGTATATGTGCACATGAATGCTGGTTTATATCCAAGAGGACTGAACCAGAGACTGGGCGTTCTGCCTGCCAGAAGAAAGCCCAGGTTTTGGTTTGTCAGGTTTTGTCCTACCTGACAGTGGCCTACAGGGCCTTTATCTGAGTGATGTTCACCTGTCTGCCCAAACCCCAGTGAGGAATTGATTATATACCAGTGTCATTTACTGTCAGAATGACTAAAACCAGTTCTGCTTCCATCCTTTGAAGGAATGAAGGTTTTGGTTTATCTTCATGGTTTCAAATGAGCTGTAGCATCTGAAGTGAGAGTCTGTGAACCAGGACATGTGCAACAATATATGAAACAAAAGCTTTTCTTTCACTTGTTCTTTGCCAGTGCATAGAGGGGTTTTCAGAAGCCTTACTGGAAGAATAGAATTATAGAATTACTAAAAAAAGTTAAATTTTAACATAGGAATTTCAGTGGCATCAGCATTCTGTCTATCCAGCTGTTTGTCTTTTAACACAAAGCAATTGCTGTTTATAGATGAATATACATAGCAAAAGTAGCACAATCTCTCTGCAGGAAAAGTAACTCCCTTGTCTTCTTAGAAAGTCATTACTGATTTGGCAAGAGGATTTTTACTTTTTCTAGGCTCTTTGATCCAAAGATTTATATGACCGAAACCTTGAATGCCATTAGAACAGAGCACAGCCATCGCTTTACCATGTTTGAATCAGTTCAGAGATCAGTTTTTAATTGGATTAGAGACATCTGAAAGAAACTGAGCCAAATCATGGTGTATCTGAACGGCAATATAAAAGCAAAATTAAATTCAATACGGTTTTGTTGGTAGCACTTCATTGACTGTAAGAAGCACATGAGGTGTTTGAACTTGAGGAATGAATTTAGTAAAATCTGTTCAGTAGGAACAGTCCTTTATAATCTGGGAAATATTTTAAAATCCACCATATAGTTTTTCTTTTAACTCACTGAAATGTGAGGAATTCTGCTCACTATTCTGATCCTATACTTGAATATGCCAAGAGACTTTTTTTTTTTTTTTTGTGCACCTTTTAGCTATAAATCAGTGCTCTTTCATACCAGGCCTTTGATATATACTCAGTAAAAGATGCAAGGGAACAAGTTTGTCTTTATTAATCATGGTGAAAACAGGGAAGCTTTCCACCCCAGTGATGAGATTTGTGTAACGAAAAGACAGCAGGAGCCTTCGCACTCTGCAGCTTCCAACACTCTCCAGAGTCACTTCATACATCAGTGTCAACCTTGAACCGTTCTCTCCAGGGACAGTATAATTATCTTCATGAAGTGCAACTGGATGGTATTTGTGAAGTGGTAAAAATTGAATCTCACTTTTGCAGGAATTCTCCCTGTTCTCGTGCAGTCAGCTCTCCCATTTGATAAGTAATTTGTTTCCATCTGGGCACTGTCCTGGTCAGCCAGCTCTGGGTGTCCCTGGGGCTGGGCCAGGACACTTGCAGAGGTCCCTTCCACCCTCAGCCATTGTGTGACTGATCATGCATCTCTGGGCGGTAAAGTGACTTCAAGTTGTACGGTGGCTTTGTAATATTACAGCTGCACAAAGCCAATAGAGAAAGATGCAGTGGGTTTCCATCGTTAACAGAATGCTCGTTAAGTGCTTGCAGGGTTTTTAAAGTGTGTTGATGGTGATACAGACTGTGTCAGCTGACAGCAGAGCTGGTGGTCACATTCTGCTGCTGTCTGCTGTAGGAAATGGCCAGCTGAAGGAATAGAAGTACTAAATCTAAAACTGGACACGTTTGCTATTTTGATAGTTAAATTATGCTTTTTATCACACGAGTCCATTTAGCATTGAGGTTCATTAGAGGAGGCTTCACCTTTCTTCTCCATTTCCTGAATGATGGAGATAATGGGATTGATTCTAAAGTTATTTAAGTGTTGTTATAAGTTAGAGGTCTGTCAAGTGGAGTTAATGATGTTGCATTCATGCAAGTGAAGTGAGAATCAGTAAATTGAGTATAGCAAAGAAGTGTGGTAGGCTGGGAGAGCAAAGACTGAGCAGGAGGATAAATCTTGGTAGTGAGAATGTGAAATTAAAAAAATGTATCGTGTGAAAGAAGATAGCACGTGAGCCAACTCCTCTGGTTTGTTCTCACTATTCTCAGTATCTCCCTCTTGGCTAACTTCTGCTATGCACTGCATACCACACCAGACTCAGATGTAGTTTCCAAAAATGTATTTTAAAATATTTTTATCATTTATATAAGGGAAATTGTAACAAACTGGGCTTTCAAAACTATTGGTCTCATTTCTTTGATTATTATTTTTGCCAGTGTTTGTTCAAAATCCCGGTTGATCTACCTTTTCACAACTAGGCATGTAAACCCTGAAACACTATTTAAAATTACTTAACTTTAAAAAAGAAAAAAGGAGCAAAATCAAAATACAGTTTAAAATTATGTCTGCCCATCATTTTAATGCTTGCATTAAAAGCCAACCAGAATCAAGTCTGGTCAGGGATCAGTCAGTAATGACCCTACTTCCTGAGGATCATTGCTATTATTTTGTGGTTTAGTGTCTTATCAGTTCTCCATGTTAGCAGGTTTTCTCATTGTCCTCTCCAAGGCACCATGCTCTCCTTCATTATTTCTCCCTTCTGCTCTGCTTTTTTATACACCTGCTAAGGCATTTCCCACTCTCACAATTAACAATTATCCCACTACTAAAAGGACAGTAAGAGGCACTCACAGTGTGCAAAATAATGTTTCAACTCGTTCTGCCAACTGGGTGCATAAAAATAACTTACCTGTCTGCTTCATTGCTGAGAAAACTTGAAGCAATTTATTCTTCTTTAAACATGCTGTGCCATTTGTATGTTTCAGGTACAGTAAATCTAGCTTCATTCATCATTTTTAAATAAATGCATAAAAAGCAATAGCTACTTTTCAGTTAGTTAAAACTACCCACGAAATAAATACCGTGCAAATCTCTCGCCATTGTATCTTTTTTTTTTTTTTAATTTGGTTTAAATTTCAAATCAGCACATTGCAAATGTGTGAATTCCTTGTGTGTCTGGAGAATGGTGGTCATTTTTTTACTTTGGAAAATGCAAGTATAGATGTTCTGTTGTGAAACTACATAACCACACATATACCTTACTAACACTGAAGTTTCTTCCCAGCTGAGAATTTCAGCTGTTTTCCCAATGTCACCATGGCAAGGGATGATGGCAAATAATGGACATACAGAAGACTGCATTTCTTTAAGAACTCCAGTACATAATTTGAGGCTGACTGAGGGGGGTCTGGTGACTGGGTGACAGCCTGGGTTTCCAAGGACATCCAAGAGCGTGTGGACCCGTGTCCAGTTTCTGAGGGGAAATTTAAGATTTGACATTAGCTCCAAGTCCCAGATATGGTAGAAATTCCTGAGACAGAGCCATGCTTTCAGCCCTGATGGGAGCATTCAGTGGAGCTCTTGGATTGAGTGGAATCCAGCACTTCAGCACCAGCAGGGTTTGGTGTAGCGGGGGGGTTTTGCAGCTGGAATGGACAGCACTGATGGAAGGATCTACACACAGAGAGTTTGTTTAGGCAGCACATCCTTACCAAGTACTGGGGAAGAAAAAAAAGAGGGTTGGGTTCCAACTTTCCAAAATTGTTCATTTCTGAATCATTACTTGGTGGGCTGATCTCATCAGATTTTATAATTTAACCTGTGATATTTTGGTAGGAGTTGCCCAAGGAAAACTCCAGACACTAAGCAAATGCCATTCACTTGTGGTATCATTTTCTTTGTCTTACCCTGACTTTGGAAATGAAATTAGAGCCATATCCACTAATAGAGTTTTCAAAGGAAGCAAGAGGGTGAGGCTTAGCATGGTGGCTGGTTCCCACCAAGGATAATGGCATCCCTAATATCCTTCTCTCCTATATTAACCTTTTGGGATTTTTGTATTGTCTGCTGTACCATTACATTTTCTACTTCAGCATGGTATATGCTTTAAAATAGCTAATGGAATGGAGTTATCAAAAACTCTCTTGATAGCAGTGCATGGTAATTATTGAAAGCTTATCCAAATTACCTGCTTGGAACACATGAAGTATAAGGCACATATCTCGAATAGTTTTATATTCACTTTCTAATGACCTTGCTTCCCCAGGTTTTTCCACTTAAAAAAAGAGAAAAGTACAGATTTTCAGGCAAATTGGTTTTCACATTTGGGAATTTAGTGTGGGTGAGACAGTTTCTCTTTTACAGTATTTTTTAAAAAATTAAGTCACTCATCATTATTTATAGAAACATGCTAAATTACTTCGCCAGGTTGTGGATAAGTGTTCTGAGTAGAAATTTATAATAAAAAGAAAAAATAAATAGCTCATTACTTGTGAGAAGAAACATTTTTTAATGATGTTAGATTAAAAGAATAATGGTTTTGTATTCCAAACAGTTTCATAAACTGTTTTACTTACTTGCAAAACATACTATGTTTTGGGGTTTTTTTTCCACAAGGCTTAAAAAGTCCAGCTGTGATGGAGAATGACTGCACGGTGTCAAAAGAATACATTTTTTCCTCCAAAGGATCTTGTAGCCTGCTTGCATAACCTGTACATGAAAAGAAAGGTGATACCATGAGTTGTTTTTCTTTTTAATGATTCATTATTTACGAAGTGCAGAGAAGAATAGTTACAAATTGTTTCAGGGGACTTCCTGTAGCTATACTGCTGTGTTCAAAGGGTTTACTCAGAGTGGTTTAATTCCAATATGAAAAGTTCAGGCTCTTGTCCTAACCTAGATCTCAAAAAATGGTTACTCCATGTCTCCATATATCTATATCTATATATATAAAAATAAAAGACTATTGGTTGAAAAAGTCCCATTTGTTTAATAGGAGGTTATAATAGGTACCAAACATTTGTTAACTTGGCAATATTTTCCTATTTCCACTTGTGTTGCTTGAATTTGCAAATGGCCATAATAACATTTGCAAGTAAGCTTTTGGAGACACATTTCACATTCTATGCTTTTCAGCCTATTAAGGGGAAGAGAATAATTCCTGTCCCCAGGGAAGTGTGAGATGTGGGAGTTCCTGCTCCACTATCTTGAAAACTGCTGGAAAAGAATCATTCTGGCTCTGGGATTTCTCAGTAGAGGACACCGTACTGAGCCTCAAAACTACTGCTGTTCCACAGAAAGCACAAAATTCAGCTTAGTCAAGCAGTTAAAATCTGCTACCCCATTACTGTTCTTAGTTTTCAATGATCATTTATATAGCCAATACCCTTTATGCCAGTCATAATATAAATTGCAACAGTTGAGAGTGCAGTGACAAGAACTTCTATGTGCTTCAGCTTAAAAAGAATTCTGTGACTCAGATTTCCAGCTCCCATTTTTGGCCTTAAAAGTTGTTTTGTAAGTGAGCAAGAATATATTTCTTCTCTGTATTTTAAGAAACCAGAAAAAAACCCAAATAAACTAAACTTTTCAGGAGAACATCAAGATGCTTTTTAGAGATTTGAAGACACACTCTTCCTTTTCAGGATGCATTTTGTCTGTAGATATTTTTGCTCCCAGCTGCAAGGGTGTTCCAGAGCCAAATGGGGCAAGTAGGGAAGTGCAGGAGCAAGGTGGGAGCTGTTTGTCAGGGAGGCACCTTTCCTTTCACAAGTGTGGCACTTTTGTCCTTGGAGCCTGAGAAGCTTCTTGGTAGCACCTGTGAGTGATGTGCAGCCGGGCTGAGCTGTCACACCTGCTCAGGTAACGCTTTCATCCCAGTCTAGTCAGCCCAAATGCCTCCCCTGGATTCAGCAGGGCAAGGTACTTCTTTCAGAAGACAGCCTAAATTAGTAGGGAGCAAGGTATTTGCCCAAAGGAAAAAGTTAACCTTGTATTTAACTGAGATATAACATACTATATAATAACAACAATAATAATAAAGGTTATGTTGAAACTTTCAATTTGGTGGTGACAACTTTCAGAGAGAAATATGCATGTAAAGCTGGAAAATCCTGTCCTAGACTGGTATATAAAGCTGGCATGAAGTTAGAAAGATTAACTCTTTAAAAAACGTTGGTGCTGTGTTGCAAGAACCATTTTTCTTTTTTCCAAAGCCTGGTAGCAATACTAGATATATAAAAGTCAAGACCTTTTTAATGGCATTTCAATGTGGTTTATGCTACATTGGCAGCAGAATTTTGCTGTTTGTTTTCTACCCTGGGGAGGGGTAAAATTTCCTCCTTCTGTACCCAGAGGGGTTTCTCCAGCAGGGTGATGCAGTTTCAAGCTTCTGGTGTGCAGGTCACTCTTTTGAGGGATTTTGCTTGGTTTTGTTGGAAAGAGCAAAGCAAGATTCTCATTTTGCTCCATTCACCAAAATCTTAACAGTGTTTAGTGTTATAAGATACAATCTATGCATTAGACTGAAAATTGTCCTGCTTACTTGAGAATTAATTAATCTGTTCTGATACTGCCTGTAGTCCTCAGTGTTCCAACAAATGATGACAGGCCGATGTTTTCCCATTCTATTTTGCTCTTTTTTGGTTGTCAGTAATATGATCACACACTTACATAATGAGACCCTGAGTCAGCTGGATCTTTTAAGTGGATTTAAATAGACCTCCTCTTTATAGAGCACTCCCCAAAGAAAGCTAAAAGTCTTTTTGCGTATTTTAAATGACAGGTTATATTAGAATTAAAAGCAGAATACTTAGGGTTTTGAACAGAAGACAGAGCAAATAAGTAATAAATAAAGAGATTTATCTGCACCTGTTCTTCTGCCTGCTGTGTCCGTGGAGGCAGGTTCTAACCAACAGATCTGATTTCAGCTGGTGGCTTTGCAAGTTCCCTTTAGCCCCGGCAAGGTTCTCTGTTCTCAGAGCCCCTTCTGGCTGCCCCCTACTCATCTCTGTGTTTTTCCTGACTCTGAGCAGCCAGTTCCCCTCTGTCACCTTGTGCTGACTATGCTGAACCTCCCCACTGAGCACTCCTGGTTAT
>NW_008238321.1:736669-739887 GCF_000691975.1 Corvus brachyrhynchos
AACGCTGATGGTAAACAACAACATGAAGTCTGTCACAACAGTTTTACTTCTGTGCTTTTGAAATCAAGACCTACCCTGAAAACCATATGATACTTCCATGTTAAAATGAACACCATTCTAAGAGCAGTGGAGGTTCACTTCCATGGGTGTTCTCACAGCTGTAGGCTTAACTGATGTGTTCATGTCACACAGTCTTATTCTCAGGAGGCTGAGATTGCCCAAGCTGGCTTCATTTTAAACTTTGCATAATGATTTGTAGCCAGGCCTTGGCTGTTTGTTATAACTGTCATATGATACTGGAAGAACTGTAATATATTTAAAATGACCTGCTTTTTGACACGTATGACCTTTAGGAGGTGTAAGAAGTCCAAGGGATACATTTCAAAGGTCTTCACTTTGTTTTGTCCGATTATGTTTGGTGATGTGCTCTGCCCTGTTTCCCCCATGAGACATTTCTTTCACTGGTGGATAAAATGTTCCCCAATGCTCACTTTGTATATCAGGGTTTTTAAAGTATATTGGTTTCCTCTGGCGACAACTGTGGAACTATCAGGTGATAGTGGAAGTTGCTGTTGTAACTCACACCAGTGAGTGGATTACTTGAATGGTAACAGAAGATGGATCTAAATGGGGGAAAGAGCAAACTTTGTGTATAATTTCACTCATCACATCCCTAATGCACATCCCATAAGTTAAACAGCTGTCACCTGGCAATATTCTTACTCAAAATAGGGAGTTCAAAAAAACCTGGCTTCTTTCTTCAGAGTATTTTTGTTTGTTTTTGTCTTTGTTTCTCAGTACTACAGACATTGGTATGGAATGAAGAAGGAATAATCTAGGTGTTCCTGTGGCTGCACAGGAGCTGGTGAATTGATTCATGGAAACCTGGTTTCCTTCTGTCTAATCATCTTCTGCATGAAGATTCTGTTCTAGGGGTACAGTGTGATGACACCTTGATCTGAAAACGGTTGTGTGGATTATTTGTTGCATTTCTTCACCATTTAAGAGAAACATCTGTGCTCTTGTGGAAACCATAGCTGAAGAAAATAATTCAATTTCTTTCCTCTGGTAGTAGGTTGCTCCTGCTCAGTTTTATTGCAGGGCTGTCTAAGGCCAAGGTAACCTGTTTGTTCCTGATTTGGAATGAGGAACTTTGAAAAAAAGAATTCTTGTGAGGTAGGTAGCTCCTCTGCGTTCTCCACACTGCATTTTCCCCTTTGAAGTAGGTTATTAGCCTGGCTGGGTTTGTGGGTCTGTTCAAATTCCTAGAACAGGAATTTTCCACACAAATGCATGATCTGCCTCATATATTTCTTAGCTTTTAACCATTTGGTTCCTGGTGTTAACAACAATAATAATTTGTAGACATTATTTTTATTTATTTTTTTAAATTTGTGTCTGAATTGTGTCAAATTAACTCCGAATATATTGAAAATTTTTCTCTGTACAAAACAGTTAAGGGCAGATTTTGTCACTGTGAATTTCTACAGGGGCGCATGAGCATAAAGAGACAATAGTAAAATTGCATGGCAGCTTCTAGCAAAGGATATCAAAGCATTGCTCAAACTTTAATGAACTAAATCTAGGTAAAATAAATGGTGAAATTAAGCAATTTTGAAACCAAACCATTTTCTAGTTGCTAGAAAGCACTGGAAAAGGAGGAGTAATAACACGTATTTTCTGTACAGCTCCTGCAACAACAGCTACTCTAGTTTGTGAATTAACTTAATATTCAACATTTTGTCATGTACATTAGGTGTTATAATGCATGAAATGAATACACAGTCACATCCCAGTAGCTGCAGTTCCCAGTAATGATCGACAATACTGCCTCTAGCTAGCTAACACCTTCCCCTATGAAACATTTTCTGCATGACCACATCCCATGGCAGCAGGCAGCAGTGGAATTTATGAACTAGCTGGAGCTATCAGTGCTGGTGAGGAAGCAATAGAGAAAGATGTATGCTTAAAAAAAAGTGTTGAGGGGGGGAGAAGGCAAAAGATAAATATCCAACCAGAAAAAAGTTGTCAATATGTCACACAGACACTTTAAACTAGCAGCTTAATGGCACTGCAAATTCATGTCTGGGTCCTATTTTTAACATTTCCAGCTTTTCCTAAATATAGCTTCCAGTTGAGCCTGTTTCTTTCAGCTATAAATAGCTCAAAAGAAGTGACACAGAATGAAGCTTTCAGCTTTATGCCAGGTTAGAACCATGATTTGTTTGCATGACTGGGAGTTAGGAATGTTCAGGTTCTTATCGGGTCAAGTTTTTTTTTTTATGAAGCCAAGTCAATAAGTGTGATTCTCTTAGAGAAGGGGGACTCAACTTTTCTCTCAAGTTGCAATGGCTTGACATGAGTTTTCTTTTCCCTCCTTTTCTTGCTATACAGTTATTTTTTAGCCTTTCTCCCCACACAGTGCTACAAGTCATTCACCATATGAGAGAAGTAGATTACAAACGAGGTTCTTATAAATATATATATATATATATATGTATGTAAAGCTACTAGGAAAGGCATAAATAATTTCTTTTTGGGCCTCTGTACCTCTGTGACTTGCATTGTGTTTGAGATTGTTTTTCTTGAAAGCACAAGTGTGGAATGAGTTGCAGTATTCTTCAGATTTGCAGAACCAAATTCAGTGGAATACACACCAGTGAGATGAAGTCAAGACTCAGCACAATCAAGAGGTGGTAGGAATATAATTCATAATACTGTGGGCACCAACTTTAACCTGTCTTGGTCTGTTAATCTCACTCCATACTAGCTTATGCAAGGAATATAGACAGATAAATGCAGGAAAGATAGAGTAAAAAAAATATTTTAGAAATTCCCAGCAGTCTTCTCTGCATTGCCCTGGTTTAAGTTTTGCATTCAACAAAAATAACTTAGAAACAATATCCAAGTTAGAACGCACTACATCTATAACATAATTGTATGGCTGCATTTTATATGTGGTCTTTTTGTGGAAAATTAGGAAAAAAGCAGAGTATTTCTGGGCCAAAATTTAGGATTGGTGTTGAATGTCTGCACCTCTCTTGCTCAAGCAGGGGTATCCTGGAGTAGGCTGCTCTTTGTAGTCTGGACAGACTGTTCCTGTGGTCCATTGCCCTCACAGTAAAGAAATCAATGGATTTCTGGAATCTCTGGGTGGCAGCATGACCCTCTGGCATATCAGCCACTCCTCCCAGTTTTGTATCACCAACAGCCTTGTT
>NW_008238321.1:739983-753777 GCF_000691975.1 Corvus brachyrhynchos
TTACTACATTGTCCATAATTTTGCTTTGTAGGCACTTCCTTGCTTTGACATGGACATGCTTGAGGAGACTTCATGTAAGCCTTGTTCAGTTGATTTTGTGTTCTCTTTGCTCATCAGGCCCCTCCATGGGGCTGCTGCTACCTCTCCTCCTTCCCTTTTCTAGTTTAAAGTCCTTCTTCCAGGTCAGCCATTCTGCTGGCAAAGCAGCCTGGGCCCTCGAGCTGCCCCACTTTGAGCAGTGTCTTTTGAGAGATTGCCCTGGCACCATCCTTAGTACCCACAGGGAAAAACAGGTGGAGCAACTGAAGCAGGTTGGAGTGGGACAAGGGTTGGCACCTGGCAGCCCAGGTGCTTTGTGTTAAAGGATATTGGGAACGATTATCCCCGTACTCAGCACGCACTGTGCTTCTGGTTTTTAGCTCCTTGGAACTACAAAAACAGGCAACAGCTGCTGCAGAGGGTCCTCCAGGATGGTCAGGAATGCAGCATAGCTTGGGAGGAGATCCCAAAGGAACAGGGCTTGCTCAGCTTGGAGAGCAGAGTCTGAGGGAAGCAAAGAGCAGCCCCTGAGTACCTGTGAGGAGATAGAGAAGACAGAGCCTTTCTCTCCACAGAGGTATTGTGGCAAGAGGATGAAAAATGCAAGTTAAAACAAGGTAGGTTCAAACTGGAAAAGGTTTTCCCTGGGAGTATTTAAGCTTTAGAACAGGTTGCTTGGAGAGGCAGCTGTGGGATCTCCACTCTTGGAGGTTTCCAAAGAGCATCTGCATCCAGCCCTATGCTGTGGTCTCACAGATGACTGTGCTTAAATCAGGAGTTTCTGCTGGAAATCTCTTGAGGCCCCTTCCAGCCTGACTTACTGTGTGAGGCTGTGATTCTTGAGACCAAAATGCAACCAGTAGCTGAGAATTCCTTGTGTAGGGTAAACTGAAGTACCTTCTTGGAAACATCCCTAAATGTCCCTTCCTGAAGATGATTTGACTTAACAGATGTAGTGAAGTATTCACTGGAGTTAAATCTTGACTCTGATACCTCAGATGAGTTTCTTACCCATCTCCATGTGGCTGGAATATTTTTGTCTCGTGAATTTTTTGATGGAAAGCTAAAGGGTTCAAGCATAGGGCTAAGTAAATGCTGAGAGCAGCTGAGGTGATTAAGGTACCCAGCTGGAGGTGTCAGGTTCACCTGGTTCAGTGTCTCTGGTTGCTCTTTTACTTGTTATTTTGTTTATTTGAGCTCTGCTGAAAGCCTGTAGTTGAAGAGTCAGAGGTATGTGCGTAAAGAAAAGTTAGGCTGGAATGGAGGTGCCATTTGTGGTACATTAGTCCCAAATGGTAGCCCTTTTCTAAATGCCAGAGTCTCCCATGCTTATGCTTTTCCCATTGTTTTTGTAGAAAAGGAGTAAAAGTAGCAGAGTTCAATGAAAACATGTATTTGAATAACTAACTCGAAATAAGTTTCTAAAAGAACTCAGAATAGCAGTAAAGGAGTAAAAATAAGCCTTGATTGATGTTCTGGCCCACTATATTAAGATGTGTGCCTTAGCTTTGGCTGAGTCAGCCAAGTCTTAGAAAAGAAATTTCAAGTGGGTCAGGTTGTTGCTAAGTTGTGTGAATTGGAGCTAACTTTGGCTTGTCTCCTCTTAATGTGCTTGATCCAAACAGAGATAATTTTAAAAAATTATTCTGAAGTTTCATAATATCATTTAATTTCCCATCTGTACTTGTCATATAAATACAATGCCTGTCTTATTTTTATTCAAATACCAATCTATCAAAATTGCCTTTTGACAGGATTTTGACTACTACTTATAGTAATAACTAATAGTTCTTTTTTACTATTTCCCAGGGGGGAAATAGTATGTATGTGTGTGGAGGAGGGGGGAGAGGATAGAAATACTGAAAATAATTTTCATTTTTACCTTTAAAGTGAATCAGGAATTTTAGGTGCCTGTGAATTTTCGTGTAAGGCAGCAGTCTGGAAAGGCCATTCTGGTTTGCTTTTATGGCTTGTGTTTCATTAAAGGAAGGTATAGGAGCACTTTTAAAAGTAAAGCTGAATCTGTAATTGCTATTTGCAATAAGTCTTTTCTAAAAAGATGGAAGTATTGATACACAGTGCACTCAAAGGGCTTTTAATATATTTGTTCACTAGTGATAATAGGTTAAAAAAAAGGTTGAAAAGACTGATTGCAAAACTAACAGTAAATCAATCAAATGGTTCTGGTAATACATCTCATATCCACAGTGTGTGATGCTTAGTTTATGACATCTTAAGATCTCAAAAGCTGACTTATTCTTCCAGTAATCAGTGTTCTGATCCATTATTTTTTATAATGTAGAGAGATGTCACTGGTTTTTTTTTCCATGAATGATTTGTATTTTAAAGTTGCTCATCTGTCAATTGAGACAAAACCAAGGACTTTTTAAAACTTAGTACCTTCACTGTAGGTTTATTTCTGTGCATGGCTGCTGGTGTATATTATTATTGGTGTATATTATTATTGGTGTATATTATTATTCAGTGATATTTTTCATTGTGCTTTACAGTTGGGGATTTCTTGACAAAAAACAGTTTTTATTCCACTCTGATAATCATCTTACCACTCTCTATTTTGATACCCCAACACATCCAAGCTCAGAGTATATTTTGCATGAAGTTCTTAGATATTTGTAGTCGTTATCAACATTGTAACTGTTAATACAAACAGCCTTGAAATCAAAAGGAGTTTTGTCATTGAACTTGATGATGTGCTTTCATCTGTTGTTTCTCAAATCAGAATTATTGATAACTCACTGAATTCAGGTACATAAGAAAAATACCCAACACAACAAAACCAAAATAAGGACATGTAAACAAAATAATCAAAACCAAAACACTTGGGTGTACCTTGAAGGTCTACCTACCCAGTTCAGGGAGAAAGAGTTAAAATGTGTGGGTTATGACTTTATATTTAAATCAGTACAAAAAGGATAATTTAGGTTTTATTAGCCTTTTGTGGGCAAGTAAATGCTAACACTGAGAGCTTCTCCTAAAATTGCCTCATCTCTTGGCATCAGAATGTAAGCTCTGGGTATCCTGTATGGTATTACAGCTTTTTCACCTGTCGGGTGGCCTCTATTAAAACAGAGCTGTGATCCAGGGAAAGGTTGGGAGAGGATGGCAGTGCTGTGCAGGTCACTGGGAAGGGAATGAGGTGGCTGGGAAGCTGTGGTGTGCTCCTGTGTGTCTCATGAATTATGGTCAGAGTGACTAAATCAATCCCTTCTCAAGTCATTGCCTGGCTGCAGGAGAGTTGGAAGCTGAAAATGTGGGAGTTGAGTGCTTGAAGCTTCACTGATGATAAAATGGTCGCTGGATAAAAACATTATCCTAGGAGTGCAGATGTAAACAGATGTCTAATTTTTTTTTTTTTTTTATTCGCTCAAAACCCAGCGATGAAGACACCTTAGATCTCTCAAACGATGATAATTACAACAGATAATTGCCTAATTTTAACTTTCATTCGTCTCATTCTTTTATTTTCTCGTTCACTCTGGTGTGCTTTGGTTATCTCCCTCTGCTGCCCACTCACCTAAAACACAGGTGTGGAGCCTTCTTGGGTGCTGTAAACCCAGCTCTGGGGTTTTAGTGGTGCCTGACTGAAGGTTTTTATGTAATTTTTTCTTAATTCTGGCTACAGCGTGTGGAGTGTTGTGTGCTTCTACATGTCTATTGACCTCTATTTATTTAATTGTTCTTGGGTGTTGTATAAACAGGGACAGGCTTGAAGCACTCCTCTGCTGTTTTGATGCCTAGAGTGTGCACTGTCAGTAGGAACTCTGCTTTATCAGGCACATTCTTGTTAATGAAAAGTTTGTAAGCTGGAAACCCTCCCATATTTTAAAATGCAGTTATTGCTTTGCTTTCAGTTTGGCTGCTGGCTTGATATCAAACTGAAAAAAACCCCCAAAAAATAAATTAGTGATCGGGTTCATATGAGTGAAATGTGATTGTGATTTCTTACTGTTGTGTTCAGGTTTGCTTGGGTGTTTGCTGTTTGGGGTTTACATTTCACTAATTTGCTCTTCACATAGCAGAAAGGAGTCAGTCATGGTTTGGGTGGGATGGTTTTCTTTTGGCAGGATTAAAACCAAAAAAAAGTGGAAAAGGGTAAAGTTAACTTAATATGGAAAGCTACAAAAGTAGTGCCACAGCATTTTTTCCAGTAAGCTTGGCACTCTTTGCTGAGTTTTGCACTATACAGCCATTAGCAGGCTGGTCAATGCATTGCTTTATGAGGCAATTATTTCAGCATACTCTATTCAAAATACACATTAGAACTTAACCTTCTGAATCCTGAAGTAGCATTTTTATCACCCAACATTAGAAAAGAGTTGGAGTCAGCAATTTCCCCTTTCTTTTTATGATCTGGTATCATTAATAAAGCATTGGGCTGGTAGCTTCGTACAATTCTCTGGGATAATTTGTGACACAAAAGGTGCTGCTGTGCTACAGTTGTCTGTTGACTTATTCAATAGCAGGGGAAACATAGAAATTGTGTAAAAATAAAAATGAGTAAGGGAGGGGGAGAAAGAGCCCTTAAAACAAATGTACAACTGGTACACAGCATATTAGGCCTGCTGCTGTTGGACATGCACAAGTAGAAATGGGAAGTTAATATGGAATTTCTAATTAGGGTCACATACTAATGAACTCCCTCTTCATGTTAGTTTTATGCCGCTTCAGAAATTTTTTATCATATGCTTAAAAATTTATGGCTAGAAACATTAATGAAAATGAGGCGTGAATTGGAAATTGTGCTATTATGGAGATGAGTATGGCCATGGCCAGGCTGATTTCTAAGGAGGGATCCTTTTATTGCCATTTTTTTTTGAGGAATGAGAAATGATACAAGTAAAATTAATGACTAGACATATTCTTTGCCCTGGCTTGGCTGGCATTATTATATTTAAAGTTATAAAAGCTGGATTTAATAAAATTTTGAATTAATTATAAGGGGAATTTTAATCATAATTGCCAGTCTTCTATAAGAAATAAAACTGTAAATCAGCAGAAGGGCAAAATTAATACAGTGAAGTGGCTATGCTTCCATATGCCTATACATGTGTATATATTAAATATGCATTATTAAATATTAAATATATTTATTTATAATCACAGATATGCTCATACACATATAGGTATAGTGAACATTTTTATGTGACTTTGTTGCTAAAGGCTATCTCCTTTCCTTGCTGCTTGACAGCACAATTGCTCTTAAGTTCTATGGATGAATGTTTGGGTATAAATTTTCCAGAAGTGGCATTTTTGTCTCTGGTATCTTGTAAAAATCAATTGTGCTCGCTATTTAAAATGTCAAACCTCCAAACGCTACCTGTTGTATTGTTTCCTTTGGTCCCACTAAAATTATCATGCAATCTTGTATAAAATATATTGAAAACATCTGGTAGTCTGTCTCATTGGAATTGCCTTTGGAAATAGTCTAGTAACTTTTGACAGCTTGGCTTTACAAGGATATTGATTTTGCTGTGGCTTTATCATGGAAAACTGATGAATGGTCAAAACCTGAAAGTGATATAAAACCTGGTTTATAGTTTTTATATGAATCCGTGTAATAAAATAAAGTAGGTTTATAAAACATAGTAAGGTATGCCCTTGTGAAAACATTAGAGTTAAAAAAGAATTTTGCAGCATTTGTGTGTTGTGGATTACTCGGGCTGGGGACACCAGAAACATTTCTAGGCTTATGAGGGATGGACAAAGGAAGGAACATGCTTATTGAAAACAATACCATATGTTGCTAATAGTTACATGATATGTGTGAGAAGATAAGCTTGCATGGAGTACTGCTTTTGGATTTTAAACATTTCCTTCTGAAATAGACTATTAATACTGAACAGGAACCAATGTGGGAAAATACTGTTTCCTCAGTCCAATAACACGGAGAAGTAGGCAGCAGAAACACAACTAACTGATGGGGCATGTAACACGGGAAGCAGGAACTGCAATCTGGACAAGAAATACCTCTTTTGTAGACCAGAGGAACTGAACAGGAAGAATTAGAAACAACACTGGCCATCTGTATTGCGCCAGCTGCAACAAAAGAAAGTAAGGAAAATATAGGAAACTAAATTGATTTCTTTCTGGAGAAAGTAATTACTTCACTGGTCAATTAAATATAAACACAATGATAAGGTGTTGAAGTAGATACTCTTGTGTCAGTGTTCTGCAGAACAGTGAATTCTGTGTATACAGAATCCCCTGAAGGCTGGAGCTACATGTTCATCTACAGTCCAGCTGGGTCCTGTTCTGCAAGGATGGGGGAGAGAGATGGTGAGGCGGTCTTTCTGGATTTCAGTCAGAGAGGTCTGAAAAGAAATGGCTTAATAAAATGGCTGGTTTCATAAGAGAGAATGAAAAGAGGAGTAGCAATGGGGAGTAAATCTAGCATCCTTTCCCATGTAGGGTGGGGACCCTACACTGGTGTAGGATTGGATGAATGCTGGATGGGACTTCCCCAAGGTGTTACACAGACCTTGGCTGTGGAGGAAGTTTCCTCCTTTTTTGGGTCACCTTCTTCTGCATCCTTTTCTGACCACCCCCCGCTGTCTGAAGGGTGTTTGCAGGAGAGGTTCCTCCCGGGCTGCAGGGGAGAGGCAAGGCCAGGTAGGCGGCTCCTGGCGAGAGCAGCCCACAGGCTCCCTGAGTCAGGGCTGGACCAGGCTGTGCTGCAGCTTGGGGACTGCCCAGCACAGCCCAGGCTCATCACAGGCTGCTCAGGTGAGCATTTCCCTGGCTCACCAATGCTTGGGTGTGCAGGGATCACCGAGCTGGGATCAGACAAGTAAAGGCAAACGGCCTTGGACACCTCTCCTCCAGAGCTGGATCGATGCAGTGAAATGAGAGCAATCACCAGGCTGCTTCTGACAATTCAGCCAGTGCTGACCAATTGCTACTTCTGCAGAACAGATGTCGTGCCCCTTAATATATGTCCCAGTGCAATTTGTTATAGGAAAAGAAAAAAAAAAGGAAAAATGAAAACCAAAATTTGCATGGCCTGGATTAGTGAAACCTGAATTGAAACTGGCACCTATGGATTTCATTTTAAAAAAGCTTTTGTATAGTTCTTTAAATGATCTTTCATTGTGCAAAAAAGAAGCTATGTCAACTTCAGCTAGGAAACCTTGAGGAAAGGGAAGGTTGTCCCAGTGATCCATGTCCAGGCTTGGGTGTTGTGCTTGAGGAATGCAGGCCCAGTTGAGAGAACTCAGGGCAGCACGGTGAGGGTGAGCAGAGCATATCCTGCAAAATGTGATGTGAGGAAAAACTGAATCAGACATGGTCTCCTTGCTTTCCCCAATCGCTCAGTAATTTTCTCATCTTTCCTATCTCTTGTCTCTTTGAGCAGAGAAATTATTTCCTGTTCCATGCTCCCTTTTATGAGAACTTTTAGTTGGCCCTGCTGCTTCTGATGTGCATTTTCATTAAGCAAGGGTAGAGCAAGGAAGGACTTGTTGAAGGTTGCCAATGGAACTCAAGTCTCCAGAGTTTGATTAGTGGAGTTATCACGAAACCATTCTTCTTCCATAAGAATATAAGAGAAGACATAAACTGTAAATGGTGGGGGGAAGAAGGAAGTTTCCTTACTCCAAGTAAAAGGTCAATCTTCATTCTTGGAAGAGTGACAAGTAGAATTGTTCCACAGGTACAATTGTAAATGGAAAAAGGAACAGGACATGAATTCCCTTGCAAACTCCTCTTTCCTTCTGTTGCTGTTTTTCACTCTGAGCACTCACATGGGTGCAGCTATGGTTTATTAAATCAGGAAAGGTAATTGAAACTAACAAACGTGTAGGATTGGTTTGAGCTGTTTGTGTGAGCTCCAGTCTCCAGGTATGGTGTGTGCCTTGGATCCCAGCCCTCATTCCCTTTGCCTTACGAGGAAGCTGCAGTTTTGGTGACAGCCACTTGCAGAAGCCCTGCACTCCACCCTTCTTGGGAAGTCTAATAGTGCTTTGATAGTGCTTTAATAGCATCCAGTGTTGTGGTGGCTAAGTCCACTTTACACCCCTCAAGTTGCCTTAAAAGTGGCCTCTCCTTCAACACGGTGCCGGATTCCGTGGGGGAGTTGGGACCAGTGTCTCTGTAAGGGTCTCAAACAAAGCTGTTAAGGATCATGGCAAGATTATTGAAAGGTCGAATCACTTGAGAATACCTGAAACTGGAAATGTTCATTCTCCCTTTGTCAGTTTCCCTTTTGCATCCCCACTTTTCAAAAAAGAAGGTAGGTATGGGGTATAGGAAGGGTAAGGGTTATTTGGGTGGGGAAACCAGGAGGGAAGGTCAGAGGGGTTGAGGGGGATTTTAAACTGAACCAGTCTGGAGGGGTTGCAAATTAGATGTTCCCGTGGCTCGTCACTTTGAGTCGACGTTGCCTCCAGGTGGCACTGGTCTTGTCTTTGGCTGATTCAGCGTCAGGGTTATCTGTGTTTTTTCTCATGTTCTCAGGAGCTGTTGTTGGTGGTCCAAGGTAGGGTTTGAAGTGTAAAACTTGCACTTGGTTACAGGAGCAGGCAAACCATTGCTATAATTGTCTTGCACTTTATAGCTTTGTGGGCACATTACCTTTACCTGACCAGGAATTCTGGCAATTGGGTTGCTTCATCTTAAAAGCCCTGATTGTGAGGAAAAGAGAAAAATAAACCTGCAAGGGTAAAATATTTGAAATTTGATAGCGAAGTAAAACGAAGCATTGGGATTTGTAGAAAAGTGACATGTACAAGTAGTTTGTGCTGTGGCTTTATTTATTATGAACCAAAAGTACTGGATACTTGCCAAACAGAAGAAAAATGTGTATCCTGAAAGATATTGAAAGAGAAATATTAATAAAGTCTGGTGTATAATATAGTTGAAAATACTGATTTTTGAGAAGATTATTAGAAAAGAAAAAAAATTCTATTATGTTTTTATTAATCATTTCATACTCATTTTAATTAGAAATGTCATAATTCAATAGGCCAAATATATTTTATTAAGCAAACTTGATCCTGACTTAGGAAGTACAAGAGCTGTATAACTATTAACCATATGTTTTTTTAAGAAAAAATAAGATATTGCGTGATATGTCTCATGAATTTTGTTTTATCTTGTATTTGGCTTTGGGGTGAATGTTTCTTCTCAGTATTTTAGAGCTAAGGTTGTTTGTAACTCAAAAGCATGTGATAACTGTGATGAACATGGTCAAGTGTGTTGGGTTTGAGTTTGGAATTGCCAGTGGGAAGCATCCACTGACTCCTCTCTGCTCGGAGGGAATGTGGAGGAGGAGATCACGATGTGGATGCCAGGGGAGGGAATGTCAATTTACCTTTGCAAAAATGAGCTAACAGAATCGAGACAGGGCATTCTCATTCCAAACCGTGAGAATTACCCTTCTTTTAATTAATGCTGTTACAGTATTGTTGGCATTAACCGATTTTTCAAAAATACTTTTGTAATTGAACTTGATTTCTTACGTTGCTTCTACCCCTCTATGCTCCATTAAGACATTTTTGCTCATAATTCCAACAAAACACTTTTAGGCTTTAGGAATCTCAGCCACCTATAAATGCTGCAATGAAAAGCTGAAGAAAGTTGATGTGAGAACATTACAGCACATCACTTGATGAGGTAACTTAATAGGATTGCTACTAGCAAGCTTCTTCTTAATGGCTTTTACAAACTATGGTTTATTATATCAAACTGCTGCTATAAGAAGTAAGGAATTAAAGAGAATGAATTAGACATAAAGGGCAAAAGAAAAAACTTACACAACTTATCGCCCATCTGAGGTTTATTTTGCGTGTTTTAATTTTGTTGGGATAAATAATTGCAATTTTTAAAATTGTATATGTTTGTAGCATAAAAGTATAATAAAAAAAAATAGTGTAACTTTAAAACAGTCATCAGCTGTAAATGAAGTCGTTAGTCAACCCATCTCACTACATAACTGCTGCTATTTGGCATTTTGTAAACTACAAAGCTGTGCTGCAGCTTTGATGTTCCCTGAAGCTGGGAGGGCAGCCTGCCCAGGTGAGGCCGTGCTTTGTGAGCATCAGCAGCAAATCAAGGTGTGGATGTGGTGTGGTCCGAGCCCACTGTTGCTGCTCTTACAAAGATGAATGGCCCAGCTCCTGCTCACTTAATTGTGCTTTTCAGAGGCACAGAGGTGTTGCAGTTTTGATTCTGCAGCATGAGTCATCAGGGCTGGGCACAAGTGAAAACACCCTGAGACATCCTGGTATTTTCCTTTAGTGTAAGTTCATTTTTTCTCAGTTATTGTCTTAGCATTTGACAGATCTGTAGGATGGGAAAATTGCATTTTTCATACCCAAGCCAGACTGTGGAGAAGAGTGAGGAGTTGGGAGCTCTAAGGAAGCATCAGTATCACTTGACGCAGTTGAGATTATGCAGTCCCCAGACCCTCAAGTGTATTTTTTCCCTAAGTTATGTGGCTGTAAAATAACAAAGGTATTTAGTGAGTTAACCTGGTTTAAGTAGTTATGATTTCCATTATCTGAAAACTAGTGTGTTAAAATGCGTTTCATTATTTTTTTAATGAATATATTTGAAATCAAAATGATTTCTTACCTAGACTGCTCATTTATTATTGCACTCTTTTTTTAGCACCTAACACATGCACAAGTACCTAGATTTATGCATATATAGCAGTCAGATGAAAATGCACAGAAAAAAAAAGTTGAAATAGAGCAGTTTGTTGGCTGAACAAATGTGCTTGAGTGGAACATACAAAGGATGTTTTAAGTGTATGCTGGTATATCTCACTACAAGCTTAAAGACACCACATACTGAGTTACTCGTTCTTTTATAATTCAAAGTCAAGCTACTGTAGTGCACCGATAGATTTTTTAGGCTCATATTAAATAATGAATTTTCACAGTACATGCCATAAAGTGAATTGACAGGTTTTGTGAGTGATTGGACTGTAAATCTGAAATGAGACTCACTTCGTCACAGTTTCACTTCTTCCCACCAACTGTTCAGATGCCTCAGGTGCCAGAAAGGATTAGAAAACCCTGTGAGAAGGGATGGCAGTTCTGTTGAGGATGGGGAAAATGCAATGCTATTTTTTTCTGCTTTTAACTGAACACGGTGAGCACAGTATGAAGCTTTACATTTTACAGTCTTAGCCGGGGCCATAAGATGATTCTATTACAATGCATCACTTACCTTTATGTTTATAATCAGGGCTAATGCTATAAAGTCACATCCTGCAGGTGTTTAACCCTGTTTTCAAGCATTGCTTTTTGTTATACTTTGTGATATGAAACATAAGCAAGTTGTGCACAGTGAGAGAAAAGAATTTAAAGTAGTGGCATAACCTTAAAATTACTTTTTCTTGACTCTCTGATAGTAGTACAAATTTACAATAATACAGTCATGTTTTGAAAAATCCTCCCTTTGTTAGCCATAAAATGAGTTTATGTTCCCAAAGGCATTGCAGGGAACGCTGTCATTAAGTGGAAGTGCACAGAAGGAGGCAGCTGACAGTGGCTCTTTGAACCATGTAATCCTGGGACATAAAGAGGTTGCTGTGCTTTGGCTAATAACAGAAACTGCCACTGGCTTTATTAGGGTTCCATTTTGTCCCCAAAGTTTAAGTTTTCTTAACAAAGTTTCGTGCTGAAAGAACTCGGAGCAAGCCAGCCTTTGTCATAAACTGAACATCAGCTCCAGGCAGAGATTCTCTGTGCAGTTAATTCCCTGTGAGTTGTTAATTTGTGAAGGTAAGGAAGAGGAGTTTACTGGGAGTTGGTGCATTAGCTGTAGGCTGTTTAATCTGGGTGTCCTAGCCTGAACAGGACTGACAAAATGCCTAAACCCAGGAAAGCAACATCTCACTCTTAGGAAAAAGGTGTAGGTTTAGCATTAAAATAATTCAAAATCAAACCACAACAATCAAACTTGTCATCACAGGCTCCTGATTCCACCACTGCCCACACAGACTGAGTTTTTCCTGGTGATTTTGTGGTGTCCAGGTGAATTAGGCCCTGGCTGACATGCTCTTGCCATAGACTGAGGTCAAATGGATTTTTGTGTCTGAGAACTGGAGCAGAGATGTCAGCCAAGGAAAACCACAGCAGCAAAATGTACCTGGGTGTCTCAAAGCTGGGTCCCTGTTGCATTTGGCTGGAGAACCCTTTCCCATGTTAATAAATCTGGTGCCTGCTATGTGTGCTTACACACTTTCAGAGATTTTCACTTCTCTTAAAAGTAGTGGGTGATGTTTGTACATCAAGAGATTTGTTTAATGCATTGTTACCTCTGCAAGTTAGATTACTCAGCAGCTCAGGTAGGAGGTATGGCAAAAAAATAAAAAAAAGGTTTCTATTATTTTTTTCAGATAAAGACATTTGTCTTGAGAGAAAAAGTAGGATGTATGATGTATTCTAGGCATATTTTGCACATATTTGTATTTATCTTGTGTTCTAAAATAACACTTTATGAAACACCATCCTGACTGAGGTGATCTTAACTCTCTTGTGTGAGAGCCATTAGAATTTACCCCAGAATGCTGTCATCCTGCTTGGCTAATCACCAGACAAAGCCCTGATTAAGATTAAACTTCAACAAATAGATTTTGCTTTTTCAGAAGTACATAGATCAAAAGTTAAAGCAGAGTTCTTTTGAACAAAGAACTAATAATGATTAAGAGCTACCTTTCTTCTCGTGTACCTTTCAATTGATTGTGGGCCTGCCTGGCGTGATAGATTAAAATCAGTAATTTAGAAGCTGACAAAACAATGCATTACAGAAAGGTAAGAGTCAACAGAAATGATACCAGTGATCCTGACTGTAACATTTAAAGCTTTTAGAGTGTAATACCTTTGAACTTTCTTCCCCATCTTCCCCAAAATCTCAGCCTGGCAAGCAAATTAATTGGTGTCAAGTTTTCAGCTATGGAGAGGGGAGCCTGAACCATTTCAAGAATTTAAGAACAGGAAATAAGAAGGGAAAAGATTGGACTTGATGATCTCGAAGGTCTTTTCCAAGCTAGTTGATTCTGTGAAAAGAGAAAAAGTGCAAATGTTAGGAAAGGGTGGAAAAGAGACAGATCAGTGATGAACTGTGGAATCTTGCATTGTTTTCTAGATACTACAAAAGGCTTTGCTTTGGCTATACTGTGACCTTTCACCATAACGTCAGTGATTCCACTGACATCACTTATAAAGTGTTATATCACTTTCTAAAGAATAAGGAATACTTTAGTTTACAGAGGTGCCATCCTGCTTCTTCTGTTCATGAGAGAGATGGAAAGAGGTAGTACTGTCTGAGGGGATAGAGGCTGATGATGTAAAAAGGTGGCTGAAATGGTCTGAACAACAATTTCACAAAGTTGCTCTGGCAGCAGCAGCAATCTGAAAGGTTGTAAGTAGAGCCAAGATGGAAAAAAAATGTTAATTGTAAGGTGGTGTGATGAAGCAAGCATTTAAGTCCTCCAGATGGATGTTAAGTGCTAGATCTTAGAAATGTTACACAGAAAAAATCTGCAAGATTTTCCATGAGCTCAAGATGATGAATCTATGGGAAGTCAAGAAAGGAGGGCCTGGAAGCTGATGGTCGATAGGAGAAATAAAGTTCTGGTTTGAACTTGAAGCTGTTGTTAGATATCCATGAGGAGATTTGACGAAGACAAGATTTAATTTCAAATGTCTGCGTTAGAGAACTGACCCCATGAGTCATATGAAAATGTCTTAGGAGGTGGTGATAAATGGCCAAAGATAAGATCTGTAG
>NW_008238321.1:753787-756147 GCF_000691975.1 Corvus brachyrhynchos
AAATGACCAAAGATAAGATCTGTAGGAAAAAGAGTGGGAAAGCAAGGACAGGCACCTCTTAGAGCCCCTAGAAAAAGCTGATGGCTGACAAGAAGCTGACAGAGATAATGAGAGAGGGCAATTACAACAGGAATTATTATCAGTTGACGGCACAGAAAGTAGGTTAGAGATTGGGTGAGCATAAGCATGAAGAGCTGGCTTTTAGTCTTGCCTTGCAAAACATTCATTAGAGAGCTTTGTCAACCATATTTCCCTAAACAGACAGATTGCTTGGGAGAACAGACTGGGGGCTGTCACAGGGAAATCCTGGGTATGATTGTAAACTCTGCATCCAGCAAGTTAAAAGAGGTCATTTTACACAGAAATGCCAGAGAACTGTAGAACCAGAGGGGAGCAGAGCGGTGATGGAAGGGTGTAGAGAAAGGAAACTGGTGTCAGAAAGTGAAAAGAGGGAATAACCTTACATGAAACAGCAGGGGCCTTAAGGATTCTGAGGGAAAGGGCTTTCTTGAAACCAAGGGAATGGGGATCATTTTAAGCCGGGCACCGTCCCATGGTTGGCAAAGCCTGGTTGGTGTCTCTGGGAACTGCAAAGGCTGCAAGAGTTCAGAATGAAGTCTGTGTGTCTGTCCTGCTGCTGCCCTATGCAGAGGGGCTGCATTAACAGGGATGAGCATTTCTACTTTCTCTTTGTGGAAGAAAGCCATGATTTCTATAACCAAAAAAGGTCTGAACAGTTTTCACAAGAAAACAGTGAATGGGCAGTATGTTCTCCACCTTTATAATGAAATACAATGTTAGAATAAAAATAAATAGTAGCACAAAACCTCTTCTCTTTAGGAGTCTGAAATGGAACTCTCTTAACTTCATACTTTCTTGTTTTAAAGAGAAAACTATTTCTTTTCCTAATGAGGTATTCTAGTGCAGTGTTTTTTATATCATGCTAATCTTATTCTTCTAGTTTTCCTTCATTCACTTTTAATAATACTTATAAAATAGAATAATCTGTAGGTGCTAGCAAACGTGAACCTTCAGGCTATTACAATCACAGGGAATGTAATTATTGTAAAGAGCCAAGTTGTTGTTACACCTGATATAGCTGGAAGAGAATGTAATTGAAATAAAATAGTTTGCAAAAAACTCTTGCATTTTTCAATACTTTTGCTGTTTTTCCCATGTGTCACTTCAGTGTTTTGCTTTTTTTTTTTTTTTTTTTTTTTTTTTTTTTATTATTATTATTTACTTATTTTTCTAACTACATTTCTTGACCACCTAGCTTAGTTTGAGACAGAATTTCTTTTGTTCCATCTGTGCTGCCCTGCTGGAATAGTTATGCATAATAATGACTTAAAGTTGATAATGGCTGAAACTTCACATGCTATGACTTATTTCTGCCTTTTTATGTAGTTCTAAGGCAATTTTTAGGGAAAAAGTGTCCTCGTTTATGAGAAATGTTCACACCAGAAGTAACACGTTAAAATAAAATAAGTAGCAAAGTAAAATACTCCTTAGGCAGATCTGTTTGAATCCATGTTTGGGTTAGTTCCTTTTGCTTGTATGTTGTACATATTTTTAGTGTAAAACACCTTAATAAGCATCTTACACATGCCACATGTAGGTCTTGCAACAGGATGTTTCAAGTTCGAAATCTTGACTTGTGTCCAAGGGAAGACTCCAGAATTTAACAGAAAAGAAATCCATCAGGAAACAGTAAACAAACACAAAAATGCCCCAAGAAGTTTCAAACCCACAAACTGCTGCGACTGGGAGAGTGCTCAGGGGAATGCTTATTCCTCCTTCGCCCTCCTACAAATGAGGGAATCTAAAATTAGGAGCAGTTCAGAGAGTGGAAATGTGAAAGGAGACACTTCCTTCAAAGGGAGGCATTATCTCAGTCATTCCTCCTGTAATTATGAAATGTCTACCTGGGGGGGAATAAAAAGACAGATGGAATGAAGATGTTGCCCTCAAAGTAGTATTAAAAGAAAAACCTTAGACTAATTATTTTTGATCTGAAGCTACCTGCCTTTGTTATTTACCCGCCCAGCCTACAGTGACAGCTCTAGGAATTAGTGGTAACCTAATTATCATCATTAAGCAGGTGTATCCAGTGTGGGTTTTCTTGTGTGGGATTGTTTTTTGGTTGTTTTTTTTTGCTTGCAAATATCCATGACATCCAGAAGTAAAATGTAAAAGGGCAGACAACAATTAGGCATACCTAGAAAAATACCCCCAAAAAAGGATATTTGGAATAATTATCTGTTTTGCATGACCAAGTCAGCACTTTTTGCAAACTTTAAGATTATAAAAGATGAAACGGGAGAGCTTACTTCAGCTTTTAAGAAAGATGTAAGCAATTT
>NW_008238321.1:756196-767503 GCF_000691975.1 Corvus brachyrhynchos
AATAAAAGTATTTGCCTGGATGATAACATATTTTTCCTAATAATTTCTTAATTTCTAGAGTGCTTAATTATAGCTCTCAGGGGTGTGAGGTTAAGGCAGTTATGAGACTCATGTTTGTGAAATTCTCTGTTTATTAGAGGTGAGTGGCGAGTAGATAATGCCTTTCAAAGAGTGTCCCCCCCAAATAAAACCAAAAAACAAAACGATTGAGTCTCAGGATTATCAGTGGCTGCAGTATCTGAGCAAGTGCAGGAACCCAGTGAGTCAAGAAGGTGGCTGAGTCCCTTAAGAGGTTGTGAAGTTGAAAGATAAAAATCATCTGGTTAAACATTTCCTGAAAAGGACAAGCTATAAAGTCCAAAATAAATTTCTGGGAACTGGCTCTAAGTTAGTGAAACAGTCACCAGTATAAATGGCAATGGTTTGGGCTTTCTTCTCCAATTAGAAAGACGAGACTCCACTCAAGTTAACCTTGTAAACTTGAAGGGTTATTGGTTATAAAATGAATGGTTGTGTTTTCCCCAGTTTTTTTAGTGCTGAAACTGTAATTGATGTTACCAATTTCAACTAGAAAGTACCTTTAGTCAAAGAGAAAAAATACACTGCAAAGGAATGCAAATCCCTTAAAACACTTGAAGTGTTATTTTTTTTTTCCAGATTTTACCAATTTTTCTGCAGTACAGCGTGATGACCTCATGGTACCTTTAACTCTTTTGTTTACCCCCACAATTGAAAAGATTCTTGTATGTATTGTGTTTGTTTTTACTATAATTTATTACAGGTCTACTGAGAACTTATGAAATAATGTTGGTTTTCCCACTCAATTTAGATAATAAAGCAATCACTCTCACCCCTGGAAAAAACCCCAAAAATATTATAGAAATGAAAAAGGAAGGAAAGGGTGTGGTCCTTTAAAATCTTAAGTACATGAAACCATGCAAGTCCATTAGGGGCAGGAGTGAAAGGTGGGAAGAAAATCCTTAGGAATTTCAATTAACGAGTGCATCCAGCCAGGGCCATGGCAGAGCTTCTGAAACATCTGTGCGACTGAGCCTGCTTGGGCTGTCCCACAACTCCATCCTTTCCTCTCTGCCTGCCTGCAGCTGCCCACATGTGCTCCAGCCTCCTCAGGGTCTGAACAAACTCCAGCCACACACCAACACGCTGGTTTTCCTCGTGCTGTCTCAGGAAATAAGCTCAAACAGAACATCATTGAAATTGGAATTTGATAATCTGAAAGTTATAAACTGTATCCATTATAAAATGCACAAAAATACTTTCTAATTAGTTCACTCCTTAAAAAATTAAATACATATAATAGTATATGGAATTTTTCTTTGTCTGATAGACTGTTTTTGCAGTTGCAGCAAAATAATCCAATTAAGCCTTAGAATTTATTTTTTTCCTTCCCTTCCCGAGTTAGCCTACCACATTAGTAATCTGTGTGTGTACCAATTTTAGTCCTCGTTTCTGTGCAAATACAATTTTAATTGCAAATGACACATTGTTTGGTGTACATATTGATAGCTTCCCAGTGCCTTACATGCTTGGGATTTATGAAGCCTTTAATATGGTTTCTTGTTGACACTTCTAAGTCCTCAGTTTCACAGGTACCTATTAGGGACCTGGTTTATATATTTGCTTATAAATATATAATGCAACAGTATATCCTTAAAAATGAAACATAGGCTGATTTTAGACTGCTGTTTATGTCCTCTTTCTAAAAAAATAAGTGGGTGGTTTAATCCATTTATGACAATAGAAACCAATCCCAGCCAAATTCAACCATCCTCAGTAAGAGGAGGATGTGTAAGTTAAAAAGCAAGAGAGAAGATGCAAGTGAAAGATGTTTGAAGTCATCTCTGTCAGTGAGGACTCTTGTCAGCGTTTCTCTCCAACCCTGATTTCCCTGTCTGCGGGGAGGCACGAGGGACATTGAGCATAGGGAGAGCTGGGGTTTCATTGCTGCGGTTCTGCTTGCAGGGATGGGGCTGTGCAGCATTAGGTGATGCATTAGGTGATGCACTCAGCGCTTCCCGTTGCCATCCCATCCCTGTGGGTTTGGCTGCAGCCCAGAGCTGTGGGCACATGGGCTGGAACTGCCATAAATCCTCTCCAGGTGCTCCGTGGCTGCGGTGGGCTTGCAGGAACGCCTCGGAATGCTGGCAGAGCAATGCTGCCTGTTCCCAGCAAACCTCCCAGGGACTAAATTAATGGATCTCATATTGTATTGATTGTGGCCAATAAGTGCCTAAATGATTTGGTGCAAGGCAGAGGGATTATGAAGGGAAGAGGGGAAGAGGCATCTTGAAAGAAATATGCGGTTTAATTACAGGATGAATTTCACCAATCTACCTCCCCCTAGGAATTTAACAAATAGGCCTAAGTGCACTTAGCTGTTCTTGACATCTGTTGAAATGATATCTGCCCGTGATGAGGGAACCACGGGAATTGGTCTAAGGGTATTGTCAGGATCAGTGAGCCACAGGAAACTGCTTCTCTGTCTGCAAAATTAGACAACAGAAAAGCTTGCATTAGCAGTTTTAGGTCAAGCTGTAATGATTACAATTTCCATAACAGAATTCTGCTTTCTGATTTAATGACACTGGCTCTGTCTTTAGAATGATGCTAAGTAAATATTTAAAATGATGTTGAAACATAAGCAATGAAATATACATGTAAGCTGGAATCAAAATCAATTCCTGGGGCTGGTGTTGGTGGAAACTTGATATATGACTTTCAAGAGAAATGTCCAGGTTTATACCTTTTTTATGATGTGCTATGACACATTATGAAACTCCGAATCTCTTAGGTAAACAATGGAGAGGGCATAAAACCCAGGGAACACAAAAGCTGGAGCTTCAGCTTAAATTCTCTAGGAAGACAAGCATGGTAAAGAATGATGTTGTGTATTTGCTCATTTTGATTACATCTATAATTCAGCGGGAAGTATGTGTTGCTTAACACTTTCTACTGCATTTTATAGTATTTATACTATACCTCTGCACCAGAGAACTTGGCAATACCTTTAAAGTCCTCAGAGACATAAGTTTCTTTGTATTATTTGAAAGCTGTGTTTTCTCGTGCTTGGAGCATTTATGTGTATGACCTCATAAATTACTTGTCATTTCCTTTGGAAAAGTAATGAACGTTTATTTGAGGAGGTAGAAACAGAAGGTGAGTGTGTGTATCCTGTTACCTAAGCTGCCTGTGCCTCGCTGCCTGCCTGTGTGTGCATTCTGACTATTCCTTTTGCCTATGCAAGAACTAAAAATCCACAAGATTAGGCCCAGGGAGGGGATTGTTTCTTTTGTATATAATGCCTGCACTGTTTTTTTTCTGTGATTTCCATAAAAATTTTGAAAGCAAAAATATCTGTTTCATTCGTTTTACTGTAGAAGACAAATAAGGATTTATGGCTATATGAAATGTTTGGGGTTTTACAGATAGAGTAATTGAGGATGAAATTTTAGTTTGTTTTCCTGGAAATTACTTTCAGTTCATATCCATCTAAATTCCTGATGCCCTTCCTTGTTTTACTGCAAAGACTGCAGTGAGGTTAACTGGGCAAATGCACCCCAAACGTAGTAAATCACAGCAAAGTTAAAAATTTAGTATTCTGGGTGGGGTTTTTTTTCCTGTTACGTTCGTGAAAACATAAATACGTTTGCATGAGTGATCCACAAAAATATAGATGGCACCAGAGAAAGACACACAGGGTTTGTGTTCCTGCTCTGTTTTTAAAGCCCCCTGACCCCGAGAGATCTGTGTGTCGGGGTGAGAAAGTGGGCTCAGCCTCCCCTTGTGCTCACAGAGAGTTTTATCAAGTTGAGGTTTTCTGTGGAAGGAAACCTGGAGGGATCTCTGCAGTACCAATAGGCCACAGTGTAGCCATCATTTCTTAGAAGGGAAATTAGTTCAGAAAAGCAGAAGATTGTGTTTAAAAGTCTGATGAGGCTCCAATAGGCTTCACCAATGTCAGAACCAAAACATTTTAGTGTCTGTTTTGCCCTGCAGACTGAGCCATTTGGTGACTGTAGAAAAAAGAAAGCAGCTGATTCCCTCTTGAAAATACACAAAAAAATTGGCATGTTTTCCTCTAAGAGTGGACTTGTAGTTATAATTTAAAAATTCATTATTAATATTCTACTTCCAAAATTTGGGATTGCTCTCCAATATCTTTTGAAATATAGCGTGATGTAAAATAAAACCCAAAATATGTGAGATATTAACAATTATTTGCACACTCAGCATAATTATTACTTTATTTTTAGGGTTGTCTTTATTTGATATCTCATTGCTAACTTCCCTGAAACAGAAAAGTTTCTGTGCTTAATGTAAATCTCCAGGTAACAGGATTAAATAGAATATTAATTTGTTTCCCTTTTCAGCTATAAATATTGTAGTCTTTTCAATAGGAATAAAATAATGTTGGTTTTTTTTTTTTTTCCTCCATAAGCACCCAACACTTTAAATAGTAATATAATTATCAGGTGGGTTTTTTTTTTTCACTTTTACACGAATATGAGCTCTCTGCCATGGTGTATCATATCTCAAAGCAACTTCAAAACCTTTGTGATGTAACATGAACTTATCTAGGCTAAAATTCTCTAGGCTAAGTTTGTTCAAATCTTGCACCCATAATTAGGCATCTAAATATAATGGCCTGATTCTTGAAAGATGTGAGGACTTTTAGGTACAGTGATTTGCTGAGATTTGCTGTGCTCTGCATTTTTAAATCCAGGCCATATATGTAGGCAGCCTAAGTATAGATTCATGAACTAATTTAAGACTTAAAGAGACTTCAAATGATTTGGCATGTTTCTTAGGTCATGTTATTCCTGACAGAGAAAACTGGTGATTCCAGCAGTGATCCTTGTCTGCCTGGCACTGATGGGAAAGGATTGCTCCTTGGCTTTCAAAGTGCTTTTGAAAGCTCTGTAACAGCTTGATGTTGTATTATATTATCCCTGTTTGAGGCACAAGTTCTGTCTTTTATATTCCAAATTTTCTAGGAATGTAATGGAAAATTGTTTAGGTAGAGCCCTTTCAGTGGGACTGAATTATGTATGGATAATCTGAAATGCCTGCTCTCTTCAAATCCAGGTTGTTTAAGGGAACACATTACCTGCTTTGAATAAAACTCATTTTGTATTTAACAGAGCATTTCTACCTGTCAGACAGTGTGGTTCTTTTTCTTCTTGTGTTGATGGTATTTTCAGGCCTTACAGAAAAAAATGGTTCAGGGGTTGTTTTGCTTTTTGAATTGGAAAAAAACTCTAAAAAGATTTCAGTTATAAGTGGCTTTTTATCCATAAATTTAGATTCCTCAAGACAAAACAAGGTATTTAAAAATGTGGTTTCACTGACAGAAAATCGCAGTGTAATTGTCGCTGCTGATACCTTGTAGTTCTCACCAGTCCTGGCTTTGGCAACCAGATGAGAAAGAGTGATGAAAAAAAGCAATTATTCCTCATTTAATGAGGGCATTGTGTGTGCAAACCAGTCCAGAAAGTCCAAACTCTAATTTGAATGTATTCATTAACATTCTTCACTCTTTGTCCTACTTTCAATTCATTTTCTTATATTTAAATTTGGTGTCCTTTGTTAATTGAGGCTTCTTATAATGGAGATTAGGCTGGGATGTAGATGAATGGAAATGGAACTATAATAGTGAACCAGCACTAACATTGCTCTTTCAAGTTTCAGGTTGGTTTAGTTTGGTTTGTGTTTGGTGATTTTTTGTTTTGGTTTTTGTGTTGTTTTTTTCAAAATCACGTAGTATTTTTATGCACATGAAAAAGTATAGACATTGATCTGGCTACATTCTGTAGCAGGCAGAGAAAAGACACATTGACAAGGAGTATTCAGAAGTACATTATTGCCCTTTTGTGTATAGTCTGTGTTTTATTAGAAAATGACAGTAACTCTATTCTCCTCTGTAAAGAAAAATTTCAAATATGGATAGCAATGTTTGTGACACAGGGTAACAGAAGAGTGGTGTTAAGCAAATATTGTGGTTCACTGTTTCTCCTAATGCCTCATCATTTCTTTCTCCCTCTCACTGGGAAGAGAGATTTTCCTGCACGCTTCTTTACCCTCTGAAAGAAGAGTAAGGTTTGAAAAATGATTAGAGCTATCACCATGTTAGAAAAATATTAACAATCAAGTTGTTGACATATTTCCATGTTTCACAAACCTGCTGTCAGTCTAAGCAAGGAATGAAAATACTCTCAGTCATAGGAAATCTCTGCAGTTCTTTGGAAGCTGAGTGTTTTCAAGTGCAGCATTCAGCTTTCAGACTGGCTGTTACCGAGCCAACCCAAGAGTGGGATTTATTTAATTTTTTACAAGAAAATTCTTTTCAGTGATGAATTTAGTTACTTTCTTGCCCCCTGTCTTTTTTCATATGACGTGAGTCATTCATAAACACTTTGTGGTTTAGGCAGCAAGGTGGGGGCAGAAGTATCTGAAGAAAAAAAAAAAAACCAAAAAACCAAGAAAATGTGTAGCCAGAATGACAAATCCTTAGGCACAGCTATAAAACATACAGATCAGTAGCACAGAGCCATAAGAATATATTGACTGTGGCTCAAACTCATCAGAAGATTGATCAATCCAGCTGACTTGCATTAATTGTGAAATAGAAGGAACGCTGCGATCAATGATAGGCATGAAAGTGCAGCGGTAATGATGCCACATCCAGCTAATCCAATAATGGAGAAGCTGATGGATAGCATATTGGAATTCCACTGCTCGGGCCCCTGTCACAATAAAGTATATCCTGCAATTATGGGGAAAAATGGAGCAGGCAGCAGTGGAGGCAGCCTAATCGGGCAGTGCCGCAGTCGTTTCCCTGATTAAACACCACGTTAAGTGGCACTCAAACACTGCGACTTGGCCGGGTTATAAAAGGTAATCCTTAAATTAATGCGAAGCTGTGTGTTTTAATCAAAGCAAACTATGAATATTACGATGTGTGCAAATGAACTGTGGATGTTTGAACATTGGTCACTGGCCTCCCGCTGTTGGCCACGAGGAGTAAGGACTGTAGCAGAGTTGTGAGCCACCAGCGACCTGTGCTGAAAATCAGTTGGAGTTTAGAAAGGCTTAAAGACCTGGCGGGAAAAATAATACTTCTAACAGGCCCTTGGAGAATTCAAATTTAGTTAACTTCTGCCCATGTTTGCCTGTGGTTACTAATTTTAGTCTGCTCAGTGTTAGGCGTCGAATGGAGGAAGAGCAGGGTTTTAGTAATAGAAGTTCAGCCAGACCTGTAGCTACAGTTAAGGTTGTGGTGATCTACATATTATAAAACCAACCTGAATCCTCTCAAAATATGGCATTGGTCACATTAAGGACTAAGTCTTCCTGTTCTTATTGAAGTATTGAATTTTCTACTATTACTTTAAGACTGATACTTAATTTTTATCATGACATTTATCTCTGCAGGCCTGCTCATGGTCTTTTTGACTTGACTTTGCTGTTGGCTTGACTTTTTAAGACCCAGCTTTGTGTGGAGGATGTCAGGAGGCTGCAGGGTCCATGCAGGAACCCCTTGGCAGTGGCTGTTTAAGGAAGGTGTGTCCTGCTCTCTTGCCTCTCTCTGGGGCACTGGGTTCTTCGTCCTGCTGAGCTTGGAAAGGACCACTTGGAGCTGCAGAGCAGCTATGACTGGTTTTTTCCCCTTATCCCTTGTCAGCAGTATTTCTCAATTGTTTATTTTTGTTGGGGGGATGAATGACTGATCCTGGAGCTGCTCAACATTCAGGGTGTCCATGGGCTGCTGTTTCTGTGGCTTTGAGCAATCACAGGGGGGAAATGGATGGCTCCCTCACCACTGAGGAGGCACCTAAACCCATCTGTGGATCATTCTGCTTTGCCTCCTGGAAATCATTGCCTGCTTTAATTCCACTTCTGGCTGGGGATTTTTATGTTTCAACTATAGAAATTTTCCACTTTTCAGATGCAAGCTGACACATCATAGGTCTTGAAACTCTTCATTGGAACCTGGCTCTATTTCTATGTACAAATCTAGGGAGTTTTTAATGACAAAATCACTTTGCTGCTCTTGCTGGGCTGTTCTTCTTTGAAGAAGTTGTTGAGGCAGAGAAGCTTGGGGACAATTATTTAAGCAAATAGCAAGCAAACAAAAAATATTCCTGTTCCTCTTAAATTGTGCTGGTAACAACTGTTATGACAGATTAGGAGCTCTGCATGCCTTGCTGAAGCAGCTTTGATTCTGGGCATCCAGCTGGTGTGAGAAGGAATTGTTCAGCCATCTTAGCTTAATGCCCTGGTGTAGAAAAGCCAGCACTTCAAGGCTGCAGCTCACATCTTCTGTTTCCCTTTTAGTTTGGTGTAATTTTCTTAGTGTTTTTGGGAAACTATCAGCCAGTGTTTGTATGGGGCTTTTTTTCTTCTTCCTTAATGCTGATTATACCTTTGGGGACTAAAGGGACAGAAGAAACAAGACTCCTTCCATGGTTACAAGGCGAATGCAGGGATGAAATTGAGGAGATAATTTATCCTAAGGGTTCTAAGTATTCCAAAGCGTTTGTATTCAATAGAAAAATGTAATTAAATACTAGATTAATAAGTGATCAATAAGTCCTGAGATGGTTTTCAGGCTGCTTAAGTGAGCTGGCAGCAAAGACTGTATCTTTCTGTTTCTTTGCAAGTAGAAAGTAGAATTCATGCTCTTAGGGTTTTTTTCCTTTAAAAATACTGCAGTATAACCAAACTATAAGTTGACCAAGTTGTGAATGTAATACCACCATCCTGGGTGTTAACAGCATCTCTTTCTGTGAGGAATGGCCTGGTACAGTGTGTGTTTTTGAAACCTATTTTTGATTGTGTGAAATGTTAACAGTTCACTTTACACCTCCCATCATCAGAGTAATAATAAAGAGGAGGCGAGTTCAGACTCTGTGATGGTAGCTAATTGCTGTGGAACAAACCCTCGCCTTCCCTGAGACTTTGTTCATTTCTTTTGGCCACTAGGGAATAATTTTAATACATGAAAACTGTATTCAAGTTATGTTCCAGCAGTAAATGAGATCTACTTACTTCTTTCCAGAACAATTAATTTCAAGCCAGCCTATGTTAAAGAAAGTACTGAGCAGTGTGTTTTATAATTGCTGGATAGCTGTACGTGCAATATTAGGATAGAAATATTGGGTTTCTTTTCAAGTTTTGAATAATCCCAGTAGATTTATAAGCTGCTATGAATAATTCTGTAAAGTCTAAGTGAAAGAGTTCCGATATTTTCCCTCCTCTCTTTGAGATTACTGTGGTTATTTGAGACAAAAAGCCAAAACACCTCAGTATTATGGAAAATGAAGACACTTTGTTCAGACTGAAGTTGTAGTAATGGATATCCTGAAGGCATTGGTTGAAACAAACTGACTCCAGCAATGGTTTTTTTATGCTTTTTTCTTTCTCTCAAGTTCTTAGATTGCCACCAGTCATCTGTGAAGTTACAACACAATATCTTTGTAACAGAGGAACTTATGTTAATGCTTCACTTGGCTGTCAGCAGTTTAATATCCTTTACTAGGTGTGTACAAATCCTCACAGGCCATTCCTGAATAGGGACAGGACAAGCAGGAACGGCTTGAAACTGTCAGAGGGCAGAGCTAGGTTAGATTTTAGGAAGAAATTGTTCCCTGTGGGGGTGGTGAGGCCCTGGCACAGGTTGCCCAGAGCAGCTGTGGCTGTCCCATCCCTGGAAGTGTCCAAGGCCAGGTTGGATGGGGCTTGGAGCAACCTGGGATAGTGGAAGGTGTCCCTGCCCATGGCAGGGAGTGGAACTGGATCATCTTTGAGGTCCCTTCCAACCCAAACCATTCTGGGATTCAGTGATTGTTTGTGGTACCTGCAATGAAGTGTCTTAAGGCCTCTGCCATACACTTTTAAAATTATTCTTTAATTAATTTAATTTTTTTTTTTTTTTTTTTTTTTTTTTTTTTTTACATATAGCTAAAATTTAGTGCATGGCCAATAGAACTGGGCAGGTCAAGAACCATACTTCTTCCATGGGAAAACAGTTGTTCCATGGAACTGCACTGACAAGGTGCTGCTGCCTCTGCTTGCCTTGCACAGTATCATTGCCTTTGCTAATTTCTGTGTTGGGCTCTTGAAATAAAACTTGTAATGCAGATGGTGACCCTGGAAGGTCTTACAAACTTGCAAGTGCTTGAAAAGGTGTTAATGCTTTTCCCCAGGAAAAGAGAGGGGAATTTTAACCTCCTCCAAAGGATTGTTTCATCTGTAATTAGCAGAAGCAGGATCATACAAATACAGAAATCGGTGAGCTAATTGCAGTAGTCTGGCAATGAGGGACTCTACTGGGATCAATTAGCATGATCTAGATATTAAAGGAAAGCAGAATGTTCCCTCTTTTTTCCCCTCCTATGATTTGCCACATTTGTCTCTTAAATACAGACTCTTGTAAGGTAAAAAAGAAAGGGTTGGCTTTTTTTTTTCTTTTTTTTTTTCTTTCTTTTTTTTTTTAATATTTCCAGAGCAATAAAAGTCGTCATAATGATCTTCAGTTCTGCTGACATCCTGCTTGTTTCTTTTACAGCTGAGACCAAGTGGCAGGTACAGCTGGGTACCACTGGGAAGGGTTGTTGACTCGTGGTCCAACTTTTTTTGGTATTTAACAGCAGAATTGCTCTCATGTTGAAACAGGCTTTGATTCTTAAGCTCAGTACACTCTGGTATGTATTTGTGGGGGTTTTGTACTATTTATTTGTACTGTGGGATGCCCTTAGACCTAAACATAGATGGTTAAGATATCTTTTTCCACTGGTATTGTGCATGATAATACTGTATTACAACATACATGTGGTTATATTTTACTGGCAGTCACAGGGGAAGAATATCAGCTTTTTGAAACCAGTAAATGCTGGGGAAGCTTGTCGGCAATGATGCATTAATATTTGAAGTGTTCTGTGCTCTTTTTTCCATCTAACTGACCCACGCAGATGGGGGCTGCTGGAGCATGGGAGGGAGCTGGTGGGAGCTGCTGTGGGTTTGGTGCACCAGGAGTGCAGTTCTCTGAGTGCACTGAGGAGGGACTGGCTGCTCTGTAATGGGCAAGCTGAGAGTGCTCATTAGGGGAGGGAAGACAAAGCTTCAAGCTCTTGGTACTAGGCTTAAATTGACTCCAGCTCCACTAAAACACGGCACTTGATGTTCCACCTAATACCAGTTTAGTTCTTGTTGGAAGTGACAGGGTGCCAGCAGTTCATGCAGGAGAATATTTACTGCTTTTAGGAAGATTTAATCTGTGCTATTTGG
>NW_008238321.1:767547-798554 GCF_000691975.1 Corvus brachyrhynchos
AGGAAGGGGAATTTCTCACCCATCTGGCAGTCACTATTCATATGTTCCTCTTTGCCTCTGAACACAGAGGAAAAATGGGTTTTGAAACTTGGTTATTGAGCACTACAAGGAGTAAAATGCAGTGAAAATGGTCTGCAGTATTCTTCTTCATTTTTAGAAAATAATTCCAGACATCAGAGAGGGGTTTTATATAACCTGGTAATGAAGAATATTTCTTCTCATGTTCTCTGGGCCCAAGGCATTCCACATTACTGAAGCTGGAACATGACATGTACAAGAAGAATGTCTGAAACCTTTAAGATTTTTTTTCCTGATACCTAGATAGCTGCTGAACTTATTTTCTTCTCAAAAAGAAGTGATTATAGACATATTTCTTATATAATTAGTTCAGAACTATCAAATAAAACCAAAAAATGACTTGTCTTCCTTCCACACTCTCCCTGCGAAATGGCAGCTTTGTCTTATTTCTCATGGAGGTGGATATTTAGATAATGATAGCAAAGCTATTTAAAATGCAGACAAACTCCTTCCTTGCTTGATTTTGTGTTTCATTCAATCCATTTTCTATTATAATGCCTATGGACTTGGATATTTATTCCCTTCCCACACCCCCATCCCACATTTTGCTTATGCTATTGACTTGCTTTGAGACAGAATATTTTCCCTTTTTTTCTTTCTTCCTTGGTATGTTTGGTTTTGCAATTTTGTTTGGTTTTGGGGTTTTTTTTTGTGTGTGTGTTTTCAGTTTCTTTTCTCCTAAAGACAGATGGTGGCAACACTGTTCTTTGTAAAGAAGCTGGTGAGGTGCAAGGCAAGGCTAGACCAGCAGTACATTGCTCTTTCCAGTGTTTCAAAGTCTCCCTTGGCTTTCCAGAGGAGCTGGTACATAAACTAGGCACACAGTTATTTCCCCTATAACTTTAACAGTAAAAATTAAATTAAAAAAAAAAAATCACAAATATACTAAATTTATGGCATAGTACAGATGCAGTACCTTTCCATCTTGGCTTCCATATTTAAATCCATACTTTACTTAGGAAAAATTTGTTGCAGTCTAATAACTATAAAATACTAAGAGGAAATAAAATCAATGTTGGCCCCAGCCTTAGAATGCAAACCACACACACACACACACTGTAAGATATGGTCAAATACTGCTTACTCAGGAGATTCAGCTCTAGGAATTGAGCAGCACTGAGAACCACTATAAAATATGCAGGAAATGAAAAAAATCTCTTTAACAGATGCTCACAAATCGTTGTTTTCATGAGATCAAGGTATTTTTTATTCCCTTCAGGTAAAAAGAGTTCTCATGATTGATATCTATCAGACTTGGGCAGGTGAAAGCTGCTTGGTGGTTTTTTCCCCTTCTTTGCAGTGCAATTAGTCCCAAGTCTCCAGGTTGCTAAATGTACACATATGAATTACAGTGTTTCAGGAATCTCAAATGAAAGGCTTTGGGGGGAAAAAAACAACAAAACAACAACAAGACATCTCCATGATGTATTTAAAGTCTGGCTTTATTTAGTAAAGAATGCTGTGCAGTCATTGCCATGAATTATTGCCCCTGACTAGCACGGGCAGCGTGCACTGAGTGAGAAGTGTGGCTCTCTTGCCAGTCTGCATCTGTAACCTGTCACACTGCTGCACACTTGCCAAGGTTAGAGTCTAGAAGGAGGTTTCCCATTTTTACAAGAGGGCTTTATCTTCTTCAACAATCAGACAGAGGTACAGTGAGAGCTCAGACTTGGGAAAAGGGAAAAAAAGAAAGAAATGGGGGAAAAATATCCAATTTTGTGGAAAATCTGATGTTGTAGAACAGGTTTTTGTCGCTATTTAGAATGAAGACTTTCTGCATTTATTTAGAATGGAAGTAATTTTTTTTAATTACAGTTTTAAAAGTGGAGCTATAAATAAAGACCTTTGCCATGTGGATGCTCTAGAGCCACTGAATCGCTGTGACTTGGGGTCTCCAGCTCTCTCTGTCCATTGGCAGTTGGCAGCTGCAGGTTCTGGGAACCTGAGTCAGGTGCCTGGGTTGCTTGGAAGGTTCAGCTTCCTAAAAAACCCATCACAGCAGCATCTCAGCAGCTGAAGGAGAGGGAATGAGTTTACAGAAACTCTCGGGGCGTTAGTGAGCAGCGCACTCCCTGCAGAACTTCCCATTGTTGTTGATCTGGCAAATCTGATGAACAAATGTCTCTGTCGGAGGGTTTGTAACCAGCTCTGGGTGTATGTAATGATGGCTTTTAAGCTGCCTGTTTCGTCACTTAAGATTTTCCTGTCCCTGGACCTCTGGGAAGTTGGTGCTGTTTGTGATCTGTGGCCAGTTTGTCAGGGCTGCTTGGTGTTAGGAAACAGCAGCTCCTTCCCTCCTGTGTTGGACACTTGCTCCTTATTTCCAGGCTTTCAGGGCTATCCCATGGCCTTCCTAAACTTTCCTGGTTCAGAGACCTTGGTGCCATGCAAAGGCAGACAAAGGCTGCGTTTTCTCTAGAGGTGCTTAGTTCCTGCAGGATTTATTTCCTAATGTTATGGGTGTTAAATACCAGGCATGCCATAGTTTAGACTCATTTGTCTAGGATGGGTGGTACAGTGTAGCTGGGCCCAGGTCATCATTCTTAAGCAAAAGAATCTTTTCGCAATGGAAATTAATTGTTGTTTGTAATTGTGTGTGCCTGTTTGAGACACATCAGGAATTTTTATCTAGTTAATGAGATACCCTTGTCTCAGAATATGCATACTGAGGTGTAAAAGGCCTGAATTCCAGTCTCTAGACGCAATTAGAAATCAAAACAATTGCTGTGATATACTGAAAAACCAGACAAGTAACCTCATGCAGAGCAGCATTGCCTACCCTTTTAATTGCTGCTTATCCTGTCTCAGTAAGTGAGGTAATTGATGTTTTACTCTCAAAATTGATCTCGGTGTTTCAGGTAGTTAGCAGACTAGAATGGCTTCTGCATCATAGCACTAAAAATCGTTTTATCTCATAAACTAATCCCAGGCTCAAAAATGTGGCACACCTGAAGGCTCCCTTGCTTAAAAATAATGAGTTTATTTGGATCTTGGGTCCACTGAATCAGATTGTGATTAATCTGAATGACCACACAAAGCATCACAGCACTGATCCTGCTCTTTGCAATTCTCCTGTTCTCAGTTCTCCCCGAGGGCCACCTACATCAGAGCTCTGAGGAGCTCCAAATTATTTCTGCTGGTACTTTGCTTATTCCTGTTGGAGTGGGAGGAGTTGTTTGGGGTCATAGCAAGCTGGCTATGGGGTGGGTTTCAGTTTCAGTTTGGGTGGGTTTCAGTTTGAGCAGCTTGACCCAACACCTCTCAGGTGATGTGCACACCCTCGCAAGTGTGGGACTCACCTCAGGGCCTTGGCTTCGCTTTGCTTCTTCGTGTATGTTAATAAAACATTTCTGGGAGGAAAAGGGAAGACAAAAAGAAATAATGTGCAGGTCAAAATACTTTCTGTAGTATTGCACATTTATCTCATTGCAACGTTTAGTGTAGGAAGTTCTAGAAATTCGGGTGTAAAAGCAGCACAGGATTGTTACAAACGTTGGGAATGAAATGAGTGAAAAACAGTGAGTAAATGACACCTTGCTCGAGGCTACAGCTGTGGTGTATTGAACACACAGGCTGGGCCACCACACTGGCAGTGTTACCTGCATGCAAACGAAGGTGAAATGTTCCTTTTGAATGGTGTGTGCAGTTATTATATTGATCCTGTATATTGTGTGATGTTGAAATGAGTCATTAATGTTGTGGTTTGGTTTATACCCCCCTGTAATGGGAACACACAGACATACATGGAGGTAGAAGAGATGCTTCTCTCTCCCTCCCTTTCCATCTCTATTGTCTGTAGAGCTATAGATGAAAGTGAGAAAACTTGTAGATGGAATTCTTTGTCCTTGATGACTTTCAGTGTGGGCTAAGGTGTGGCAGAAAAGGGAAGATATATACAGTTATGTGAAGAAGAAAAGAGGTTATATTTACTGCAAAAAGAGGTGATATTTAGATCTTTCTTGTTTATACAGTAAAAGATTTCTGCCTTCTCAAGGGACAGGGTTTCAGGTCCCAGTTTACTTCACCTCATCATAGCTCATCACAAAGTTTTTAGAGGTGTTGGGAGCAGCACTTTCATGCATGAGGATGGCATGCAATGTGCCATTGCAATTATTTCAAAAAGTATAGACACAATAGAGTTTTGAAGCTACAATTTCAAGCTTGTTATCGTTGAGGTCATTGAAGAACCTGACATTTCGTTTGCAAAATGAGCCTGGCTCTGCATGCAGGTGCATGCACATACACAAGTTTTAAGTGTTTCCCTCTACTTTGCTATTTTTAGGACAGTAAGGCCATTGCTGTGGTCTCATTAAAAGGTGAAAGAAAGCGTTTAACTTTGTCAGCTGCACCTGATTGTTGCCAATGTTTGTTCATTTTCTTAACAGAAAAGTAAAGAATATTTTAAATGAGACTTACTTGTTCAAGGTAACCTTACCACTTCTGAGTGAGAAGAATACAGTGCCCTAATGGATGCTGTTATATGACAATCTCTAAATGTCTTTCATTATTAAGTGTCAAGTTTTCTTGGGAGAATTCTTGGGAGAAATGTTTCATTGCAGCAAGCTGTAGCACTGCCACTAAAAATATATTGCTAATTAAAGTTTATTGACAGTCTCTGTAATGTGTTCCTGGAACAAGTCAAAGCACTGAGTAGTTATTGAATGCTAGGCACTGCATCTTCTATAGTTAGTTAAGCTGTTTAGGAGAGGAGATTAAGGTACTCTGCCCATCCTTCCCTGTGTAGTTACTGGATGTGGCTGTTGTGCAGAATAAAACACTTTCCTCTCAGGATACCGATGCTGCAGACTTCAAGAAACTTTGGCTTTCTCACGAGTTTTTTCACTTGGTAGCCATGGGCAAGTGGGGAGGTCAGTTAAACACTTCCAAGGTCTGAAAGGTACATCTCCCCAGCAAGGAAAAGAATTTTGACCATTCAGAAAACAATTCCTTCAAGGGTTCAGTTCCTTAGTTGAGCGAGGGAATGCAGAGTTACTTCAGCTCTGTGTGGGGATATAAGTAAAGAAGGTGTGAACCATACCTCTGCAGTTCTAATGTGGGACACTGTCAGGGACAGGCTTGCTCACATGTGGTCACACTCAGCCCTAGTGCAGCACTACTGGACAAGAGAAATTGTATCTGTGAGTTTCACTGCTCAAACTGCATGGTCTGTGCTTTACTGGTTTTGCTTGCACTGCTTATTTAGAGTCATAGAATACACTGGGTTGTAAGGGATCTTTAAAGGTCGTCTAGTCCAAAATGAAATCTGTGATTTCTTACTGATAGCATGAACCTGGAAAACTCTTGCAAGTTATTAGATAATGATCCTTGGGTGCACCAGAAGCATTTGCGCTGTCTTGCCACATCTCTGGAATACTCTGAGACACAGTGAATCTATGAGCAATTTTGTAAATGCAAGGAACACGATTTATTCTTCAGACGACTGCCAGAAGACTTTTACTCTTCTTTAAATCACAAAACCTAAGCTACTCATTTCAGTAGAGTTCCTCTGCAATTCTGTTGCTGTAAGCAAGGGCAAAGTGCTGCCTTTGGGAAGTAAGATTTACCGTACAAATCAGAACCAAACCAGGTTTTTTACATGGGGTACAAGTGAGTACCAACAGCTTTCCAAAGTGATTGGCTTGTGGCTCCGAGAGCCAAACATTCTGCCTGCTCGTACAACCTACAGTTCCACTGAGGAACATTATCAGAGTTGTAAAAAACTATGTAAGTAGTTCCTTATGGCAGGTTTGGTCCTAGAGCTCATTAAATTCCTGCCTGCTCTTTCTGCTGATTCAAGCTTCTTGCGCGTACAGAAATGGCCAGAGGAGCGGTGTGATGCAGAGGGCGAGTGAACCCTGATGCAGAGTCAGGTGGGCTCGTGCTGTGAGGGTAAGAGCAGCCCCAGGGCAGGGGGGACAGACGTGATTTTCCCTCTGGGACTAATTCATTAATTGATTAAAAATCAAAGAAGACACACTCCTGATTTTGTGTGTATTTACTGAGCATCACACATAGGGTGTAAAGTTCTCTCTCTAAACCTCATGACAGCGTAATTCCTATATGTCTTGCTGTGCTTTCGGGAAATAGTCTCACCTGCAGAGTCCAGAAGTTGATAAATTAGTGCAGCAAAGGCAACCTCTGCTTCTCTCAAAAGATTCATAGCAAAAAAGCCCCTGGTAAGTGTGGCAAAGGGTACAACTCTTGTGTTTGGATTTGTGATTTGTGTGTGCAAACACAGGCGCTAGCAGTGCATTTCCAGTGCAACACAGAAAGGTATCTGAGTGTCATTAATGCCTAAATTACCCCTACCATCCTATTGGAAACGTGTGTGATACTAATGACCAATTTTCATCTTGTATTCACATCCTTGAAATTCTCTCCTGAGAGCTAAAGATAAGCAGCATGTATATGTTTCATAAATAATGAAGTTATCTACCAAAACGTCAAGTTTTAGGACAAGTGAGACATGAAAACAGACTGCCATGTTATTGCACTTCGTGGTCTTCACCTCTTTTTTGCATTCAAATTTTACTCACAAGAGTATGTATATAAAGTATGTGTCTGTATCTGTGTCTATAAAGAAACAAAACCCAAACCAAAAACAAAGGAAAAAAAAATCAAGTTTCATTAACCAACTAAATTACTCTATAATAGGATGCTGTTAATTATCAATCAGTTTAAAAACAATCCTAGAATAGAAATAGTTATTAATATTAAATATTCTAATGTTTTCCTTTTTTCACCTGTAGATGAATAAAATAAGTTATGCAGATCAATTTACTGATGATTGATCTATGAAGTCAATACTGCAGAATGACTATTTAGTATGCTTTGGATCATTTCATATAAAGTAAACTATTTTACACATATAAATATACTGATACACACACAGAGCCTTTCTCTTTAGGACACTCTGAAGATTAATGTTTTGACTGGAAAAAGGGCAACTCTGAGGAAGGGGACAAATGAAAGTCTGGATATCTGCCAAGTTTGTTGGCTTCTTGCTGACCTGGCAATATCTGGTTTCTCAGACCAGTTCCTCCTGTAATGACCTCTCCAGCCAATAATGTGGATCTGCCAGATAAAAGCTGTGTTTTGGTTTTTTTGTAATTTGTCAAGCGTCGGTGGCTGAATGAACTTGACTTACTTTTATCAGCACACAAGCACAGCAAGTAGGCCTGCAGATGTTTGCTGATAGCACACAGGCCGTGTCTATAGCAGCAATTTGTAACATAACTGGCTTTGGTAATTGTCTGGAAATCCATGCCTGTCTCCAGTGATATCCTCATTGTCAGGCTGCTGTTCCCTCCTCTGCCTTGAAGTGTCTTTGAGTCGTTACCTGCAGCTGGAATAACTTCCACCTTAACAGGCTAGTAGTAATTTTCTAGGAAAAAAAAAAAAAAAATCTATGTAAAGTGGAGTTTTTACTTAAACCCTGTTTTGATTTTACTATATATTCTTGGCTTACAGTTTTTAGTGTCATCTCTATCCATGATCTTTACTTCAAGTAACCTATTATGTAGCACATGAGATTTATTGCCTTGTTTGGGTAATACAGACCCTCAGAATTCAGCAGTACCTGATACTCAGATACTAATTAGTACCTCCAATTTCTTCATTCTATATTTACATTAGCTTTGGAGTTTATCACCTAATTGGTATTCATGTCATTATCTGCAATTTTAATTTTTTTTCTGCGTAGAGACTTTAAGGAAAGAAACCTAAAACTCTTCCCCAAAGGTACAAGATTTTACAAGAGTAAATTCTTGTAATAATAATATGCTTATGCAACAAGAATTATTTGTGCTGCACTGGATAGGGTAACACATGTAATATGGCAGGCTTAATTTGGGCCTGTTTATGTTGTAAGATAACATGCTTTAGTTCTATACTGCTTGCTGTTTTAACATCACAGTATTTTTACATTTTTCATAGTGTCCATTTATTCTTTGTAGTGCATTGCCTTTGCCTTCAGATTATTGCTTATAGTATTTTCTGTGCTGTGCAGGGAAATGAAATAAAATGCACTATGGCTAGTCCTTTATATATAAAAGGAGTTTATGTTCGAATACTAACTATAGTTTCTCATGGGATTGCTCCATGCAGAGCATACATCCAGAATTTCATCTTGAGGCTTTCCCACAAAAGTGTTTATCTGGAATGGTACCTGCAAAAGATATTTTCTTCGAGATTGTTTTCCTAATTTATATTAAAGTCCTCTGTAAGGTAAGTTCCAGAGCTTTAGTGTCCAAGGGTTGGTCACAGAGTGTGTAGATCCAAATTCAAGCCAGCACTGTCCTTTTCTGCACCATACTTTTCACAAGGTCATAGCAAAGACCCACAGCTCCTAAACTGTGTTTGCAAAAACAGGGAACCAACCTGAGCATGGGGAACGCTGCAGTGCTGGCTGCTGTTGTGCCATCCTGCAGGGATTTTACTCACAGGGATGTTGGAAAAGGAAGAACTTCCAGGCTAGGCTGCAGCACCACAAGTTTCCTTGAATACGCTCAGGGAGCCAGAGGCAAATTTGGTCACATGGCTGTCTTTGTGACCTGCAGCATGCTTTGGGCATGCAGCTAAGGCTGTTAAAAAACAAAGAAATTGAAAATTCAAGAAAAAAAAAAACCAAAACCAAAACAAGAAAGCCCCCAGACCCCTCTGTTTTCCAGGTAACAGTGTTGTTCAAGCACTATAGAAAATCTTGGTGAAGAAACATCTTATCCTGAAGCTAAGAAAAGGTGAAAATTGGACTTTAAGGTTTCTCAATTGGTTAAAGGAGCCATTTTGCAAAAGGAAATAATTGCCTAAAAACTGTTTTAATTTAATGTAAAAAAAAAATTAAAAGTTTTCTTTTTATTTTTGGAGATTTTCTACTCTTCCTTGTCTCAATAAAATGATCCTGTTTGGAATGGGTTGCTAATTTGAGGGCAAAAAGAAAAGGAGAGGGAGAAAAGCCTATAAAACTATAGATTATTTTTTATGGATGATGAGATGGTCCCCATTTGCATTTACAGCTTTACAAGGATTGTAGCACTAGGCTCTTTTTCTTTTTTTGATGGAAATGCTTAATCTGAGCTCAATGGGCCATAATAATTGCCTGTTTTTTCCAGTAGAAATAAACCCACTTGTATGTGACACTTGAAACCTTAACTCTGCTTCGTATTACCCACGGAATTGGAGACAGTTCTTCACCCAAATATATTTATGACAGCAGCACCAGTCGATATACAACACCCAGCCATGGGCGTTGGAGAATAAATCAGTCCCTCCAGCCACTGCTGGAGCACAGTAACTGATGGTGGCAATAAAACCCCAGGAAATTAAAATTCTGTGCATGCAAACACACATACCTAGCCAAGAGAAACCCGAAGCGCTCTGTTCTGGAAAGAATTTGCATATGCATAGACATATACATTCTGTGCCCCTATGTGCTAGAAACACAATGGAACATGAAGTCTATGGGTTTTCAGCACATTATTACATCCTTAGACTTTCCTCGACATTTGGGGGCTCTCAGGAGACATGTCCATGAAAATTCAGGCATCTTGTAGAGGAAAAGGGCGATCCCAGTTACTCCTTGAGGAAGAAATACTGATGTTATGTTTGAAAGCTTCTAGATGTTGCTGTGACTTCCAAAGGCTCTGAAACCCCCATTTCCAGTTCAATTCATCCTGTATATTTATGCAATTACTGGTATTTTTAATGAGTCCTCTGTGTTTGAGCACCTTGGGCTCTAGTTCGCAGCATTGTGAGCTCTTGGGATGGATGTTGTTTCTTCATTTGGGTTTTGGGGTTTCACACGTAGTGCTGAGAAGCAGTTTTAGATTAATACACGATATTATTTATACATTTATGTACAAGCCCACACTCTCTCCACATATTAAATAACTTGGAGTATCATTTCTTCTGAATTCTGCGGGGCAATGAGATAATGAACACTAATAAGTAATAAAAAGATGCTGGGGAAGTGACTGTTTCCAAATGCAATACAGCAGTGCATGGTGTGTGTCCTCGTGTTGCACAGCCTTTTTGTGTAACGTGGCAAGGAAAAAACCCAAGCATTTAATTTTTGACAGAAGACTTTTACAGTCAGATGAGTGTCTAATGAGAGAAAGCGCTGACAGATGGATTTTGCAGATAGCATGAAATGGTATGGACTGTCTCAAAGTGTCTGGTGAAATACAACTGCTACAACTGTGAAAGGATAATCTATGGTTTGACTGCAGCTGTTTAATCTATGTATGAATGAGGAGAAATACAATTTCTCAATCAGATGATGAGCACTCACCAATTGGGAGGTAGGTTCTGGTAAAGGCACTGTGACTGCTCAGCCTTTCTCACCTGGCTCTCAAGCTCCACAGTTCGTGTGTAGATACTGACTGTAATAATAAAACCGGGGATATTGGTGAAATTATGGTAATCAAATTTGCACTGTCCTTTTTGAGGTGGAAAAAGAAAGGCAGCAATATCAGGGGGCCTTTCATTTACCACACATATTTAGTTATGGCAAAATATCTAGAAGATAAAAGACATTAGACCTGTTATTTTTCAACCACTGTGCTCCATTTCAAATAGCCTCAATCCTGAAAAGGTTTTGAATCTGAAAATGTAAACCAAATACTTGGGAATGTTGTACTGCAGCAAAAATATTCTTTTACGTTTATGCAGAGACTTTCTATAAATAACCTTCTTACCATCCTATTGTTCTCTTTTCTCAATCACGTAAGCCCTTTTATTTAAAATGACATTTAACAAACTTGGCAGCAAAAAAAACCTTCCCACGTGGACTGTTGGTATTCCTTACCACCTCGAGTAATGCTGTTGCTCTCTCAGTCTGTCCATTCATGCGGAGATGGGTCCCATTTTCTGTTTGGTTTCCAGTTTCCTCAGAGCCAGGGCTTGTGTGTCCCTGTGAAGAGTGGATAACTGATAAATACATTTAACAGATATTCAGCCTTCCACCTGTTACTGTTACTTAAAGAAAACAAAACAGACTTCCCCATTCTAGTCCTGAACTCACTGGGGAATGACACCAGCAGGTTGCACAGTATTTCCAAAGGGTCTTTTTTTGGTTTAAAATGATGGAGCCTGACAGCACAAGTGTCTTCTAAGACTGCTGTCCTATAAAGCAGCCTTGAGTTGTTTAATTTTTTTTTTTTCTGTGATGGAATCCTTTAAAGAAAATGAATCTTTTAGGCATTCTTCCATAAACTCATAATAGGTGAGAGCTTGACACAATGACACTCAACAAACTGACCAGTCTTAAACTAAAATAAATAAATAGTTAATTGTGTATGGTTCAATCCAGAGCCATAACAAAGTAAATTTAGGATTGAGAAGCAACGTATTTAAAATTGCAGGATATGCACAAGGTTTGCTTCTAGGGTCTCTTGATCATTAATTAAATATGTTATGGCTTTCAGTTTTTCTCATTTATCTGTACAGGTTTACATATTGTAAATGCATTATTTATGTTTTCCCTTAAGTGCTCAGTACTGCCAGGATGTTTCTCTTAAACTGGCACAGATAGCAAAAAAGACATAATGAGAGAGCAAATTTGGCACTGGTGAAATGCACAGAGAGCTGCTCATGTCCAAATGAGCCTTTCCCAGATGCATTTGAATAAACTTGAACTGACAAATAGAGGGCCAGACAGGCAGATGGCATCCGTGTTTAAACTATGAATTTTTATTTTTTTTTCATTAGGGTAAATTTGGTTTGTTTATTTTTTTCCTTTTAATCTCATCCTAATAATGCCTTATCACTAAGCCTTGCTGCTTTTTTCTGGAAAGCTCCTAGTATGAAGGGTGACGAGGGAGCTGTCTAGGTGGATGTTCATTCTGAGGGAAGCCAGCTCTGAAATGGATTTTGTTGTTGTAGCTAAAACACAGCTTGGAATCAACCATTTGCTGCACCTTGAACCAAGGGAATTGTCACCATTGGTGTGTCCTGCACATTGCCCCTGTTGTTCTTTTCCTTTTGAAGTAAACAGAGTGTCATGGGGGTGGTTGAATCAAAAAATACTTTAAGATAGTGTTCTCACATTCATATGAGAGCTGTTTGTTTTAAAGTAAATTGATATTTTTCTTATGTTGCTTTTGCTGTCAGAGATGGAGGAGCAGTTGGATGTTTAGATGCAGTCCTCTTATTCACTCTGCCTCTCTGTTGTTTTCTCCCACTGTTCATAAACACTTCTTTTCCATCTTAAATACAATTTTTCTGGTGTCTGAGATGTTAGGTATTTTATGTTTCAAATTACGGTAGCAGATAGCTACTAACTAAACCCAGAATTAACTATCTGCTTTATTAGTCAATTAACTGTTAACTATTAACTATCTGCTTTATTAGTCAACAACTCTTGCTCCACTCTACAAGTATTTGATACACTTTTTTGCTTGTTATCTTACAAATTTCACCTTTCTTGCATTCCAAAACTCTCCCCTCCATCCCACCACCAGAAGTTAAAATCTCTAGTGTGCGGGCTTACGCAGAAAACCTAAATAATAAAAAAGACCCTGAACAAAACAACCCAAACTCACTTCTAACTTGCACTAGATGGTCACTGTAGGTCCCTTCCAACTGAAGTATTCTATTATATTTATTTTTAATCAAGGTGAAGAGGTTCATGTGGAATTCAGATCTGAAATTAACTCTTGAGACTTACGCAAGCACACTTACAATGCAGACTAATATAACCTTCAAGTGACTCATAAATGGTATAAAGTCATGAACTTTGGAAAGAGGAATCATTAGTCGGCAAGTGACAGTTGCTTCAGCTGTACTTAATTTGACTCCTTAGGGGAATTGTAATTACACCTGTGCTGAATTCCTTTACTTTTTGTTCCCTGCTAGGAACTTCAAAGAGCATTTGTTTCTGTTAGGTTTGTATTTTCATACGGGGCCTCTGTTGTAAAACTTCTGCTATACAAGTAGAATGTTAAGCCTGTAATGTACTTTTTAGGGCTCTTTCTGTGATGAAAAACAGGCACTTTTATTTTGTTTGTAGTAACCTAACTTTTACTGCGAAGTTCCCATTTTCATCTTCACTACAGAGTAAAAATATCTTGTACAAATGGGTATTGGTTGGTGTTTTAACTGTTTCTAGGTACGAAGTAGTGATAAGTGTATTCCGAACCTTTGAAGATATCCTCAGAAACATTGCATCCGATTTCATGTTTTATGGATTGTTTGCCATCTACACTAATGACAGAACTGACAGTGATTACACTTTCAAGGCTAATTATGCTCCCTAATGATTCTAAAATTATTCTAAAATTATTCTAAAATTATTTATAATAGAAACAAAACCCAGCCAGACGTGAAAACCCTCTCTCCATGCGAACAAATCAACACCGGAGTGCCTTCGTGAGCAAAGCTTTGAAAGTTTGGTTCCAGAGGTCCTGGTGCATGACTGGGTTAGACATCAGGGAGCTGGAAAGCAGGCTGGGAACTGGGTGTTTCAGGGCTTTTGTTGTTTCCAGAGCTCTTCCTGGAGGAGCCTCTTCCTTCTGGCAGAGTTGGGGCGTCCCAAGTTGTGCTGACACTGCCATGGCCAGTGTCTGCTGTCACAGGGAGTGAGGTCCTGCCTCACTCAATTTGTTGTTGGTTCTTGTGTTAATTTTGTTTTGACCTTTGTACATTTAAAATATAAGTGGAAAAAATACTATTTTGCAGTAATGATTCTGTCTGGATGCACAGGACAATACTGTGTTTAGATAAATGGCTGCATTTCCAACATTTATATGTGTAAGACAGGTAGACTTAGCAGCTTTGTTGTGGCAAGAATGTTATGCTTTCAAAGTTATTTTGGCTTTTATTTTTTCTTTTTTCCCCTTGTAGAGTTCAAAACAACAGATGAGTTGTGAAAGAGAACAGCTAAGGGTAAGTGCAATGATATGCAAGATGCTCTGTTTCCTTAAAACATAAGCAGAATCTAGTCTGTGCTATTGACAGATGGATTACTTAATTTAAGAGGAACATATTTAGTTCATTTGTTGCTTGTTGGTAAATATTGTACATCTCTCAGTATCAAAGAGCTGCAGTAGATCCAGGTTTTTCTTCTGTAATGTGGTGGCATTTGGCAGTAAATGCCTCTTCATGGGACCCGTGACACTCAGCTCTTCCCGTGCACCACGTGCAGCTTCAGCAGTGCCAAAGGTCACTCTGTGCTTCCCAGAATTCCTCCACTCTGAGCTTGGTTTGAACAAGAAGACGTTATCCTTTGGGTTTTTGTAGTCTGTGTGCTGTCAGAGAGGAACCAGTGCCAGGGCTGGGAGGTAGCTGGTGATTTTAGTGTGTATTGGTTGTGTACAATCTGTAAAGGAGACGGAGTTCCTGAGCCCAGGCTGCTGACCTCTCTTATGTTTTTCCCCCTTCTTGTATTAGAGCTTTTAGTCTCTGCTCCCTTTAAATGCTACAGATCTCTGAAGATGCTTTTCCATTGCAATATTTCTTGATTGATTCTAGTATTAGTTTGGGAAAGTATAAGAACCTTCATTAACTACAAGAAGAAAAAGCAAAACCAAAAAAGCCCAACCAACCAAAGCTTTTTGGTCATCTGAGTGGTGCTTAATAGACCTACCATTGACACCACATGATGAGTATTCACTTGAAATCCCACATGCAAGTAGAGAGGGAGAGCCAGGCCTGAAGGAAGGGTAAGTTTCTGTACAAACAAAAATATTGTTGGAAATAGAACAAGCAGCATTTTGTTTTTGTTTTTGTTTGCTAAGCGTCAGCAGCGCCTGCATGACTTGCAAGTGTAAGGAATATACTTGCGTTAAAGTACATTGTGCAGTGTTCTTGTCCATTCAGCCATTCATTAGATTAACTTCATCAACATATCTAGATGCTTCAGCTGGTCCTCACCACACTTGTAATGGGATTTTTGGTAAATAAGTTAGGCAAGAACAATGCATCACATATTGTCCTCGATTCTTTCCTTCTGACATGTGACTGCATCGCATTGTACTGGAGCTGGAGTGACAAAGCTTTGTTTTATCAGTAGTCATGTCTCAACAGAGCAGCTGTCAAAGCTAAAATATTGCACTAGTACCTGAAGGACAAGCTTTTCAAGAGGTAGCAGTGCCTTGAGAACAAAGAAAGTTTTCATTTCTTTTTCTTGTTTTTATTTTCTTCCTTGAATGAAGGCAAACATTGTTTTGAAATATAATGTGAGGTGGCCACCAGCTCTTTCTTCGAATAAATAGGTATGCTTTTTCAAAGTAGTGGATAAAATGTGGTGCAGTGAAACTTTCATGTATCTTTCTGTTCCAGTATTACACATTTATGCTCAACAAGGAGCTCAGTGCTTACGATGCATAGCCTAAGCTATGCGTTTGTCATAGCAAAACGTTGGCACCTAGAGACAAAACCATGCCTGTAACCTTCTAAATTTAGGTACATCTGCTTCCACAATTCCTGTGATGTTCCTGTTACACAAAACACAGTTTCCAGTGTGAGCTCTGTTCCTGTAGCAGGGATCTCCTATGGCTTTCACAGTTAATCTGCTGTGTCAAAAGGTCACACTGAAATTTAAATATTCTGTGTGGACCTGTTGCACTTGGAACACTATGAGGGTGTAACTTGACCATTCTGGCACTTTTAGGTTGGCTCCCTAACTGAGCAGTACTGTTAAAGAACTGTTTCATTGGCTGGATTAGGTTTTGCAGGCCTGCAGTATTTTCTTTTGGGGTTTGTGACCTCCCATGAATACTGGGCTGTCAGGCAGTCTCTTTACAAAAAAAAAATAATAGTGCTTCATCCCATCTGAAAGAATTGAAACAGAACAAGGAAACAGGATTAAAACAACAAAATGCTGACATCCTATTGTTTGTAAAACCAAGTTAAAATCAGATTATCATTAGATCATCTAATAACACAAGGAAAAAAGATACTATCTCCCACTTCCTTGCTAAGTGTAAGATGAAAATGTCTGCCACTCTCCTTTTTTGATTCCCTAGTAATTCCTTAGTCTAAGAGTCATAAAAAAGTTTCAAAAGAAAGGGTTGTTAAAAGCATAATAGTGTAAATAAATAATTAGTCATTGTGTGGCTGTAGAAAGAAATATCCAGGTGTGACTAAAATAGTTTATTCAGACATTTCTCACCTCTTATCTGTTTCACTGCCTTGTAAATTTTAAAGCAAAGCCGACTATCAGTCACTGTTCTGGAATAAAGCATTTAGAGTAATGAAACTCATCCATATTTGATCTTCTGGCCATTATACATTATATTTACAATGAATGATAATCAATAGTTAAGGAAGCCTGTGCATTTTAACCCTTTTCTACTCAATGTTTGGACTTCACAACAACCACAAGTGTGTAACTTATTTGCCCTGCCAACCTGGTACAGTCCCCAGCTAGAAATCAATGTCTTTACCTGAATTATTTAAATGAGAAATCATACAGAAAATTATGGGAATTTTATCTCTAGCAAGGCTGGTTGGGGCTTTTTTATTCCATTTGGAAACATAACCTAACCTAACTTTGGTAAATTTCCATTTGATTTAAAAAAAAAATAAAGCATCAATGCCATTTTTCAAGTTTTACTTCCTCTTGGCAGTGATTTTTCATTACAACGTGCTGCCTTGAATATTAATTGTTTTCATGTTTGTTAATGTCTTTTTGCTTTCTGATCTGGTGTCACTTAAATCGAGTTGTACTAAAAAAGACAGTCTGTTTCTAAAGGCAGATTGACTCATCAGTGTCCTCCCCACCTCCCTCCACACACTGTGCTTCATCAGTATTTCCTTCAAAGAAAATAATGAGATTCTTTACTCCCCTTCATTGTGTTTTGTGTTACCCATTCCTGGTTTATAAATCTCTTTTTGGGCAGTCACACCCTCTCCTCTTCTCTGACTCTTTCCTCCTGCCTCTTGCTGCTCAGGAGTTGCTGTGTGTAGTTGGCATTCTGATGTATTAGAAATGACCTGTAAAGGCACAGAACTCACAGCTTGCTCAAAATCATTTAAAAGCACTTTTCTGCCTGTATTTCAGTCTGAAAAACAGACTTTGAAATGTGTGTGGTCCAGGTTATTTAAGGCTGTGAAGAAAATTGGGATCCGAGCCCTAAGTAGAAATTAGCTGGAGTACCTAAAGCTATAAATAAGGACAGTGGCAGCCTCAGAAGTCTGTCTGCTGTTCCCACTGAACCTTCCTGGCTGGTCTGACTTGAACTTGGGATGTTATTTTTTTATCATAGCCTAAGAACATGACTGAAATGTACAGGCTAACTTAAAGCTTACCGAGCTTTACCCAACCTTCAGCTCATAATTGATTATTTTGCATGATTAATTCAATGTAGCTGTTTAAAATGAACTCCTGTATCTGTACTGGCATGAGTTGTGCTATATAAGCTAATGCTTTTGGTCCTGATGCAGCAACACCAGATGAGCTCTCCAAGGTGGGCAGAGGACAATTTTAAACTCTAATGTTAGGAGGCTTTATAAATGTTCCTGTGAATACCAATGAGGTCTAATGGTAAATGGTGTGATTAGCTTCCTTGATCTGAAATTTTAAGTGACCCAGTTGTTGCTCTAATTAACAGCTTCTTTCACATGTGCTTATTATCAAGATGCATTCTATGCAGCCAGAGTTCCTTCTCTGGTCTGAAATATTGGCAGGGCAGGCTCTAACGATCATCTTGTATTTAATATCAACTTTTATATTTTTATAGTGCTCTAATCTTCAAGAAGACAGAAGTTTTGCATTCAATATTTGTCTTGTCTCTAGTATGGTAAATGAAATAAAGTGCAACATGCAGCCAAAAATGTATCAAAGTTATGCCGGGTGTAGAGAAAACAACAGCAAATGCGTTGATGCCCAGCATAATTTTTAAGCAACATTGATCCTGCAGTATTTAGCTTTATTTGTGTCTTTGTCCAGTGCATTAATTTATGAGGTTTCTAATGTGCTCAGCTGTATTGATGAGGGTTTTTGGAAGCTTTTTTAAAGAAAATTTTTGAAGCTAATTGTTGTGGCATTAGCTTTCTGCAGTGATATAAGAGTAATCCATTGACATTTTTGTGTGTAGTATTCCTCTGATGCACTAAGGAGGTAAATTGTGATTGAGTGACAGACACTAATTTTTCAATTGGTTTGAGCTGAACGAAAACAAACAACTGGAGAGGGGAAGAGAATCGGAGTGGAAGTGATTTTTTTTAGTAGATATTATTCTCGAGGGTTTTCTGAAATTACTTAGGACGAGAGCAGGGCAGGACATACGTGGTGGATGGCCAAAAACCTCTGCTCTCCATCCACCTCTTCCCACGCTGGACAGGAGGCAAAGAAACGGGTATGAGCTGGTTTTGTGAGTCAGTGATGTCTTGTTACCAGAGAGCAACGTAGTAATCCATGGCATTTCTGCAAAACAGGGCAGCTGGTTCTGGCCAGTACTAAAAATGTCACTTTTTGCCTTTCCTCTGAAAATCCCTTGGTCTGCATTTGTAGAGAGTGTGTGTGTGTTTTGCCTGGAAGAGTAATCTGGAACTACCAAGTATTATATGTGCCTCAAAGGAAAAAGGGTTGCAAGGGGCAAAGCTAAAATAACTCCGAAAATTTAATCAATCCAGTGGGTTTACTACTCATCCTCTTTGCTTAGGATTTCACATGTGCCACATTTGATGTGCCAGACAAGTGGCTTAAAGTGATCCTTCGTTAGTTCCCATAGTTATTCTTGCAGCGAGCTGTGTGTGTCGTCGCCCGTGTAGGTGTAGTGTGGAGATGCAGGTAGGTGAGATCAATAAGAAGGTGTATTTTTGGTTCCTGATTTGTATTACACATTGACATGGAATGAAATTGGAGTACTCTCACTCACTGTCTTACCAGCTATATTCCCAGTGGTTCCATAAAAAGTTAATTTACATCACAGCTCAAGGAAAAAAAAAAAATCTTGGAAATAAGACCTAAAAAAGACTGGGGAGAAGGGTTAATTTTAGGGATGTGATTTTATTTAAATTTTAACTTAGCTTAAAATAAATGTGTGCCCAAAAAAAGGCAACTAGAGAAATGTAAAATTCAGTTGCAGTCTTGCTTGGCAGTTCTGCTGAATTTTAGGAGCCTTCCCGAGAATAGTAACTCATAATGCTGGCCTCCAATTTGTTGTTTAATATTATTGTGGCGAAAAACAGTGGCAAGGTAATGAAAACTGTTGGGGTTCATGTTTCAAGTGCCATGGCTTCTTACCACAAGGATCCTGTTCTCTTCAAATGCTGACTGCTAATAGGGCCCTTGGATCAAGAGAATAAAGTGTTTGCATCACTTTATTTAATAGTGGTGCCACTCACTTCAGGTTTGTTTGAATTCTTTCAGGACTTCTTAAGAGGCCTTTAGGTATTGTCCTGACCCTGCTCTTGGTGGAATGCTATTCAAAAAACTTTCCGTTCCTGTCCTGATGTTGTTTTGGCATCTCCCTCTGAGAATAGCAGGCAGAGGCTTTTCTACTGTTCAAGTGCCACTTTCTTTTGAATTCAACTTTCATTTTTGCACAGTCAAGTATTTTCTCTGTGTGGTACTTCATAACTGCTGGACATGAAGGATTACAGGAACTTTTGGTGAGGCTGAGGTAGTGTTTGCACTAAGTACCTGTCCGGTTAGGGTGACGGGTTCCATTTAGAGCTGCAGCACTCTGTATGGAATGCAGCAGCTACTCAACAGGTGTTTAAACTCATATCTGTACACAGACAACCAGGGGCAGGGGATAGTTCACTGAGTGTAATGAAGGTTCAGGCAGTGGTAAACCTGTGAAGGGATAGAAGGAAATACATTTGGACAGTTTAAGGGCTGCTGAGACAGTACCCGACATTAATTCAATAGCCTGGTGCTCTCTTGTACCTGCTGCACAAACATGAGCAATGCCCAGTCCTGGCTGCACACTGCTTTTGGGAACAGCTTTGCACTCAGAACAGCAGCTTTTGGTTCAGACTTTCTGCAGTGGCTGCACACAGCTCCTGCTGCAGAGCACTTGCTGTGATCAGGGAGGCTGTCCTAGAAAAGAAGAAAGGTTTTCTTGCTTAGTTTGTGTTTGTTGAGAGGAAGCTCTTTTTTCACACGGCTTTTGTAGTTTCTCTTTGATCATCTGGAAACTAGACCTTTGAGTGCACAGCTTTAACAGTGTTTATACTATCCTGACTTATTATTTCAACCTCTGCTGTTGCTGAGGCAATTTGACTAGCAAAGATCATAGTCTCTATAGTGTCACACCTAGTTCAAGCAGGAAACACTATCTAGTTTACACTGCAGCTTGGAGGGGTTTGTGGTCTTGGGGTTTTTGTTTGTTTTTTGGTTTTTTTCCTTGGTTGATTTGGGCTTTTTGCAAGGTTTGGGTTGGTGTTGGGTTGTTTGTTTTTGTTTTTTTTCCCCATGGGTGTTTCCACGAGGCCTTTCTAGCTTGGGTGGGGGTTATGTGGTTTTGCATGGGTAGTGATGCTGGCTTGAACTGTTTACTTTTCTTTTTCACTTGGGTGAAAAAAAAGTGAAAAACTAGGAAAGGCTTTTCAGTTGCAGGTAGTTGGGCTGGATTTTTAACACACTGTTTGGTCCTTCTGCATGGTGGATTTCTATTCTCATTTACTCATATATAAAAGAACAGACTGAGCAACAACACTTTTAAAGGCAACAAGAAAGGCATTGAAAATATTGTAAGAACTGAAAAAACCCCAAACCAATTTACATGAAGAATCCAAACAATGCAGTGTTATAGGGACATATAGTCACTGAGCCACATTGACTTCTTGAACCAGTATTTTTTCAAGTAGAGAGAATGAAGGAATATTGATTTTAATATGGACGTCATGTCCTTTTATTGATGTTAATGGTCTTTTTCTGTTCTGTAAAATCTTTCTAAACCCTGCTTGTTTAAACTGGTCAGGTTTGCTACTCTACAGAAACATTTCATCATGCTTTAAGTAGCTGCCAAAGTTTTTTCAAAGCGCAAAAATTACGAGGAAAAATAAATTCATCTTAAACCAGAAATGCATTAACCAATATTAATATAAAAACATACACATACAAATATGTATCTGTATTATACATATGTACAAATGTAGTTAAGGATTTACTCCTACTGACTTGAGCTTGACATGCAGATGCACCACACTGTCAGATATTGAGTGAAATCTTGGTCTTGAATAGGCCAGGATTTTAGAAGTCTATATTTGCTTTTTGTCTCGACATTTTTAATGGTAAGAATAAGTGAACTGTACCTGTACTCTGTTCTATTCTGCAGTAAAATGCCAACTTGTCCTGAAAGCCAAGTCTTTGTGTTCCACAGGAATGGCTTTCTTGGTACAGAATCCCAAAAACCCCCTCTGTTTAGTCCCCAGGAAATGAGATAGAGAAATAAAAAGAAACTACACCAAACAAACCAAATCCATGTTTTATCAGGCTGACAGTAATTTTTTACCATCTTGAAGTTTTGGGCTTGAGCAGGGACCTATACCTGGTGTTGGAAGATGAATGAAGTACAGAATTTTAAAAATATGACTAATTTTTCTTTTCTTCACAAAGGCTTGCAGCAAAAATTTGTTTTGGAAAAAAAGGGTATTAGCCAGAGTTTCACACTTTTCCCTGTGTGGGGCTGGGCAGGCTGGAAAGGTGGAGCAAGGTGAACAAGGCCAGGTGCAAGGTCCTGCCCCTTGACTGAAGCAATCACCAATTTCAGTAGGTACTGGGGGACAAACTGTTTGAGAAATGGAAGAAATCCTGAGCTGGTATTTTTGTACTTGTAGCATGGTATCTGGAGGATGCATTTTATAAGCCAGGAAGTTGAGAAAGGTAAAAATGCTCTGCTGATTTGTAGCTTCTTTGTTGTTTCTCACCCCTGGGAGAACCTGACCTTGTTTTGGAAATGTTTTTTCCTCCACATCTGTGTGCTGTTGTGTATTTTGAAGCTTTGATCACCTCTGTTATCTTTAAAGACAGTGAGGCTTGGACAGGGAGAGGGAGATATAAAACCAGAGTACATCAGATCACAGGCATTTTCTGTGCTCCACTAATACCAGAAATTTGGGCCCTTAATGTGAAGGAGTGGCTACAGATGTATCCCAAGTATGTAATCAAGTGCTATGTAGACTTTTATTCCATAGGTAATGGGCAAAACCACAGATGCACTCTGTGCTCGAAAGTTCCATTCCTAGCATTTCTCTTTCATGCAGTAGTTATCTCTGCCTTTGTATTCTTCAGATCTCTTTGAGTACAACACTGAAAGTGAAAAAAGTGGTGTTCATCTCAAGGTCACTTTGCTACTTGAGAGCAGCTGCCCTCCAAAGAGCACATAATGAATAGTTTTATTACCTTTTGGTTGGTTTTCCCTACGTGCTATAGATTGCTTCATATGCTATCAGCTCATTTCTCCTCTTCTGTTTTTTTTTTTTTTCCCCCTTTGAACTACTGCTTTCTACAACTGTTTTCATCATTGTTAAAAATCATTTATATAGCACCATAAATTACAGGCATTTTACAAGCACAGGGTAAGATACTGCCTTTGTCCCGAATACTTTATGGTTCAGATACATCCTTGATATCTGGTGTACTTTTTTTGCTTAACACACTGCCTGGGAATTTTAAGGTAGATTGCATTAATCTCCTGTTTTATTCCCACAATTTTTCAAGATCAAATGATGGCGAGTCACTTTATGTGATGCAGGTAACCAATCATGTGTTTGCTCCTTACCATAAATGTATGGTAAACATTCTGCTTAGGGATAATTCCAGGCACATGGTTTTGTGCACATACATTTGCATCTAAAACTGTAGGCACTGGGGAAAAAAAAAAAAAATCCAGCCTTTTGATGATTTAGCTCCCCCCTTGTTCTTTTTTTCTCGACACCCTAACTGGCATTTCCCATTTTTTGGAATGAAATCTCCCAGGAATTTTCATGTGATATTGCCACAGTGCCCAAGGAAGAACCTGGCAGCATGTTCTGTAAAGATACCTCTGAAAAGGTAGTTTATTCTTTTGAGTTTTGGCTCAGTTGCTGGGCTCCCAACTCAAGGATATCTCTTACATCATTTACACTCCTGCTTCCACTAAAACACATATTTAAAATCTAATTGTATTTAGCATTTAATTTGAAATTAAGAAAAATATTTTTCTATATATTTGCCCAGATGATAATAGTACAAAATGCATTAGAAGTCTATTACTGTAATTATTTACTATTCTCTTTCATCTATAAACAGAGATTTTTTTTTTTATTATTATTTTTTTTAAACCCCAAACAAACTGCTATAAATCTAGGAGAAAAAAAAATAAATTCACTTAACAACCTAATTTTTTCTAAGCCCTTGAAATGTGCGGGTCTTGGGTTCTGGGCACCTTCCCAGTCATATGCTCAGCTGGAAATGTGGAGTCCACCATAGGATTGTGGGGTTTTTTTCAGTTATGATAATCTTGTATCCAAAGTATCAATTTTACACAGAGAGCCAGTAAAATATTTTGAATATTCATCAGTGTTAAAAATATAACAAAACTTTTCTTGACTCTTTTGTATCCAAATTTTAGGGTTTTTTTCACATGTCAGCATCAGAACAGAGCAATCATGGTTTGTTAACATTGCCATGAAGTTCCTTCTGGTTTGAAAACCAGATCCAATGGCTGCAAAAAATTACGTTCCAATATTCTATCCAGTATGTTAAAATTATGATACCTCTGTGCCAAAATTTTTTAAAAAGTAGTTTTTTTCACCATTTTCTTTGAAAATGTATTAGACGCTCCAAAATAATGCATAATGGTATTAGGTTTAGATTTAAATCTCAGAAAGACTTTTACCATTTTTAGAGAACTCTGTGGCTTATATGATACCAAATATAAAATGATGTGGAAAACATTGGCTCTTATTTAAAAAAGGTTGAAAGGAAAATAAAAAAATAATTTTTCAAATTGATTAATGAAAATATATTTCCATGTTTTATTCAGAGTAATCCAAGCTTTATTTTGAAAGCACTGGAAAACAGTGACATTATTAAACAGAGAAAGAAGTTCAGTAAGCGTTCATCTGTAACCATAATACAGTTAGTGTGGCAATATAGTATAGAGGAAATTCAGTTGAAACAGATTTTTGACATTATTACAATAAATACCAAAAGCAGATTGATGTTCCTGTATGTTTTTCTGAACGAAATCCCACCCAAATGCTTGCCCTGTTCCTGCACTGTTTATTTTGCTGTGCTGCTGGCACTAAAGCATGGTATTGATGCACTTCCAGTGCTTTATATGGAGCACTCAGCCTCTCCCTGCTTAGGTTCCTGCTGCAGGCACAGGCATTGCCTTTCCTTGGCCAGGTGGAGGAAAGAATGTAAAATTCTTGGAATTGGATTGGAATTTAGAACACAGAAATTTACAAGATGTATCTCAGGCAAAGAAAACTTTAGCATGTGTTTAATTGGGTGTTAGTGCTTGTTTGGATTTCCACAGCCACAGAAGAGTTTAATTCCGAGCGGTGAGTGAACGTGGAGACTCACTCAGTGTGCAGAGAGCATCCAAGTTCAGGGCTCAGAGGAGAACAAAAAATATCACCCCTGAGAGGCCAGATGGGCTTTATGCAACCTGATGCTGCAGCCCAGAGTCTCCCTGCCTTGTAAGGAATTGCATTAACGAGCTCTGCTCATGGAGAATTCTCTCGTTTGAAGTGCAGGTCAGGATGGAAAACATGCCCTGCTGGTTACCCCTTTGCTCTGAATGTAGCGTGTCCTTAGGAGACAGTAACTAAATAGAAGCAGGGTACCCAATGCTTAATGGTCTTTGCTTGTTTGTCATATTGGCATGTGAAATGTCATGTGAAAGAAAAAATTTTAAAAATCGAAGTATCTTTTGAAATGCTTTCATACTGTTTGCTTACAAAGATCAGTTTGCATAGATGCTGTGGTTTAGCAAGGTCTTGCTCAGTGAAAAGCAATGAGTGCTGTGATGCCTTTGATCAGCATTTTGCAATTTCCTGTGAGTGGAGCCCAGCTGAGCCTGGTGTAGTCCCAGAGAAAAGGGATATCGAGAGTGTTACCCAGCTCTGTGCTCACAGAGGCTGCTCCTGTTCCTCATCTGCGTGGTGTTTTTGACAATAAGACCAGCACAGGTTTGCTCTGCCACTTGCTGATGCTCTTTCAGCCTCAGTCAAAGTGCCACCAGCCTTTTGTCATGGGAAGTGCTTCAGAACTGAGCAGTAACCCTGGGCTGCACCAGAACATTGCCACTGTGTTGGCGATTTGTCTCTGATGAAAGATGGAACAGTAAAGTGTGGAACAATCACTCCTTGTGATGCTACTGGAGAATTTCCCTCTCACAGTGGGAAAAGAAAAAACAAATCTCAGTTTTCACACATGCACAAAGTATTATCAGCCTGTTCTACCAGAAGAATCTGCATTTTGGTTTGTGAGAGAGGTTATATTTCCAGAATGTCACTGTTTTCAGAGCAGGGTGTAATTTGTTTTGGTTTGGGTTTTTTTTGTTTGTTTGGTTGGTTTGGTTTTTGTTTGTTTTGGTTTCGGTTTTTTGGGGTGTTTTTTCAGTGCATTTGTGCATTTGCTGTTGGAAATAGTTAACTTTACATTTTGTTGCTGGGAAAGAAGTATCCAACTGATGTGAACCAGGAACCCCCTAGGAAAATAGAAAACACATGGATTCAGAGCATCTCAGAACACCAATTAAATATTTAGTGTACAGGCTGGATCCCTCCTAATGGAGAGTGTCTGAGGTAAACACAGCATCTCTAATGTACAATCAATTTAATCACGGAAAGGACGGGCAGCTCATGAAAGGGGAGAGACAACGCAGGGAGTATTTTGATTTCAGGCAAAAGAACTGTATGAGAAGTGAAATTTTTAATTGTGAGAATGAATGGTCAGGGAATCCAGCTTGACTTTGCTGAAGGAATTTCTGATGGTACTGGAAGGCAGTGGTGGAATCTGAAGTACTCTCAGGTTGGTTTGATTATTGCCTGGTTACTGGCCTGTTGGTGGCTAGCAGCCAAACACCGACATGCTTTGTAATGCTTGAAACATGCAGGAAAAACTGCTCTGAATCTGACTTTTTGCAGCAAGCTACATACTCCCAAAATTTTTTAAGACCAGGAAAAAAATTGTTCTTACTGTGGGGGTGTTGGAAGGGGTGTAGTGACCCAGTTATCAAGTGCCTGCAGTGGTGGAGAAGCAGTGCAGAATCTCCTGTCCCAGGGTGTTCCTCGTGCAGTGCTGTGTGCGTTTACCTGCAGTGTTCACAGGCAGCTGCTCAACTGCACGAACTCCTTTACAGTTGTGTTGCATTTAACTTTCTTTTAGAAACACCTCTTCTTCAGAAACAACCTTGTCCTATTTAAAGAAATCTTAGAAATGAGCGTTTGTACTTGTAGGCTTTCAGTGTGAACGAGAGCAGAACATGGATAGCTGCACTCACACCCATTCACAGATCTGTCCTGCTCCAAGATGCCAGGAAGGCATTCCCTCTGCCAGACTCCCAGAAGGCACTCTTCATCTCATTTTGTCACCTGACGTGCCCTGGGTTCCCTCTCATAGTTTGGACTGATGGACAGAAATTTCTCGGTATTTCTGAGGCGATGTCAAAATAATTTGAGGCCACTTCTGAAAATCAGAACTATTTGGCCATGCATGTCCATGCAGCATGTTGCATGCTTTAGGAAAGCACTGATGCAGCCTTAATTACTGTCTCACTACTTATTTATCTTTAATACATAAATGCCAGGTTTCAGAAAATGTCAAAAGTTTCTGGAAAAACATAGTTTGAGACCTATTAAAGGAGAATGTTCTGTGAGTCTCATGGTAGAAGCCAAAAAAAAGAAAAAGGGTTATGGAGAAAATCTGCAGACATCAAGATGATGGAGAGGGTCCTACAAGTCACAAAATGAAAGGCAGGCAAAGATGCCCAAAGTGTTTTTGTGGTCTGGAAGGCAGCCAAAGTGGCATTGATTTATTAAAGAGCAGCCTCACGGCTTCCTTTTCTCGATGTGATGGTGCCATTAGGGCTCCTCAAACAGTCGCTGATTTCCTTGAGAATGAGGAGTAGGAGAAGATTCTGAAGACAGTTGTTATTTCCAGACTGATGCCACTGCCAGGCCATCGCTCTGTGTACCTGGCTGCAGAATTCTGTGTGTATGCAGTGGGTGCACGTGAGTTATTGAACACAGACACTACTTGTGCAAGAAGTACAGCAGCAGTTCTGTAGGCTTTTATACTCTGCAGTTGTGGTGTAAAGAGCCAGCTTCAATGAGACAGCAATTGTGAGGCACTAATTGTCTCAGAAGTGCCAAACTCAGCTGTTTTGTTGATAGAGTTAACTCAGGGCTGTTCTCGTGCACTGCTAATATGCTGGGAGTGATTAGCACCTGTAGCATCAGCTTTTTGTCTATTTCTGTAGATATCTCAATCCTCTTATGTAACTTCTTTTCCCTGTTTTCTCTCTGAATAGCCAGTATTAGTTTTGTATTTTTCCATTCCAAGCATACACCTTGCCCCTGCAGTGCCTCCCTAAAATCCTGCCCCTGGATCTCCTTGTTTGTCACTTGTCCTGCCTGGAGGTGGGCAGTACCTGCCTCCACCAGGACACTGCTGCAGAGGCCTTTCTGATCCTGTGAGCAGAACCGGAGGTGCTGGGCAGCCTAATGGCGAGGCTGGTTCTGGTGCTGTTCCTGGGATTTCAGGTGGCAGAGGAGCAGATTTTTCACCTTTTTTTTATCGTGGGGCTGTTGTACAGTGGTGCTGCCGTCAGTAGTGGTGCTCTGGCAGCCTGGGAGCAGGAGAAGTGTGCTCAGCACATGCTGTGCATGTGCCAGTCCCTCACAGAATCAAAACACTGATGTAACCCACCTTCAGTTACGAGGCTGTTTTCACCCTGTTAAAAAACAAGTGAGACGAGGAGACAGAGCATGAATTAGTTTTGTCAGATATATAGTCAGAAGTAGCAGCTGATAGGTTTGCTGTGATAAGTTCTGTATGATGGCTTTGCTGAAAGGTAGGCTGTTCCATGATTTACTGAACTATTATAAGTGGTAAAACTGATCCATTTGTTATCATCCAGTGCATAAAGACTTCAGGATTTAAGGAGCCTGCACTAAATAACAAAGCAATTTATATACTCATAAACTGAAAATTACAGGGAAGAAGTCCTTAAGTCATTGGTAATAGGAACCTTTTATCATATTAGTGATGATTACCAAATATTAACCCCTACTCCCCTTTTGAAAACAAAATCTTACCTTAGAATAGTTGCAATTGTTTAAAGAAATCCTAGAGACAACTTTGTATTGATTTACTGTGTAAGTGTGGCAAGTTTTATTTATTTATCTGAGTGCCATCCCTCTCCCAAGTCCCTGCATCAGCTGATGTGAGCTGATAGATGGTTCTGCCAGCAGCAGCATGTGGCTGATGTTACCTGAGGAATGGTATCAGTTGGTTCCACTACTGGATCTTCACCCAAAGCAAATTTGAGTGTAGTATCTTGAAAAGAGATTTTTTATCCTGTGTTTCAATAAACAGATAATAGTTAGCAATGGTTGGTTTCAGATTAGCCTGTTCTAAGGAGGATATAATTATGTGTCCTACTGTGAAGATGGAAATACCCTCTGCCAGGTTTTAAAAATGCATTATAAGATTGTGAGTTGTCTTAGTGTTCTCTTGAATCAAAGATTTTATGGGCAGTGGAAAGAAGATGTTGACTAAAGCTAAGCAAACATTTGCCTGGAGGTAATTTTGCTGATGACATTAGTTTCTTTTTTGTGCTCCAGAGTATCCTGAGATACTTAATTCATTCAATTTTATTCAACCAGTCTAAGTTCTCAGGGTACAGATGAGTTGAGAGCCACTTGTTACCAGTACTCAATATTTGATATCCAGCTTGCTTTGTTCAAGTGGGAATGATTACATGCTGAAACAGATTTGTTTCTTTTTGTGATCTGTATAAGCAGAGTATCTAAAGTCAAGGGGAAGATTTGCACACACACCTGGGCATTATCCAGCAGAAAATTGGAGAGCTGTACTAACATTTCAGGAAATTTAATTAAAACTCTTTTCTTGGAGCTGGTAAATTCTGATCCCACTGTCCTTGTGTTAATTCTCTGGTACTTTTCTTTCACAGACCTTATTTAAGTAAAGTCAAGTCCGTCCTCAACCCACGGTAACACCCTCCCTGATCAGACTGAAGTTGGAGTCCAGCTATGACATCTCAAAGCCAGGAGAGATTATGTGAGGTTTTCCTGTGGCTGGCAGGGTTTTCTTTGGCAGAATTATTGTCTGAGTCTGTTCTCACCAAAGAGTGAAGAAGCAGCAGCAATGCAGCACCTGCCACTGAAATTATGGATAAGGGACTGAGCTGGTACCAACTGAACAATGATCACTAATAATTTGGCTTAAATATAATCACTTAGTTACCCTGAGTCTTGTCAGGATAGAATGTTTGAGTGTTGGGAGAAATAAGCCACTGGCTTTGTTCCAGGTACATCACAAATGAAGTGTTTGTACCAGACGGAGGGTCAGACCCCTCATGTTTGTCTCCCACCACCTTGCTGTGCTAAGAAAAAGGGAAGCAGAGTTTCCTGTATGCCTGGTTCTGTGGGAAGTGCTTGGCTGTGTGCATCCCATGTGTGTGTCATGGAATCTGGGGTCTGAGGAAGCTTCCATCTGCCTCCATCCTGCTTGTCCTCCCTTGGACTGCACACTGAGCACAATTCATCAAACAGCCAGGAATCCTGACTGGGCATTTTAAATTGTGCTGAGCTCTAATGACCAAATGCTTGGCTGGTTGCTCCTCAGGCTTTCCTGGGATGATATTCTGACCTCACATAATCTCTTCTGGTTTTAAGATGTCATAGCTGTACACAGCAAATGAGCACAGAAACCAATTTCTTGCATCAAAAGTGACAGGAGGGTTAAAGTAGTGGAAATTAATTGAAAATTGGAAAAAAAAAACCCCAGAAACTGTGTGGTGAAAACACAGAGTTTATAAACCAACCAAACTGTACATAAAGTTGCACTTCAGTTGCTCTTCTGCATTTATGCTGAAATCCAAAAATCAAGAACCAGAAAAAATACAGCAAAACCCACCCCCTTAAAACTGTAGTGACTCAGGAACAGATTAAGGGCTTGTTTTGTTTCCATACTTCCTAACAATTTGCACTTTTTCATTTCATATACAGCCATGATAGATGAGGCTGCTAAGGTGTGGAAATTAAGCACAAGCACAAATATTTCTAGCCTTCTAAATGTTTAAAATTATTTTCTGTATTCTATGTAAATTATGTGAGATTTTAGCGTTGTTGCAGCTCATGTATCATGTGCATCAGTGGTAACTTTTCTTGGGGATGTTTAGGTGAAAGAAACCAGTTCATTACCAGTAACATCAATGTAATCATTACGATCACATTCCCTCTCTCCTTTATTGGGCTTTTTGGTTTTTAAGAGTTATTAAATCCCTCTGGTTTAAATTCTGAAGAATAGAGATGTTGGTTGAAAGCACAGACTCATTAAAGTCAGTAAGTTTTGTCTTTGCGGTCCATTAGTTAAATGTATGATTTTGATACCCTTCTGCATGATCATACAGCACCTAGAAAAACAAAGATCATACCAACTAGCACTGAGCTTGTTTTAATATTCTTGCGGTTCTTAGGAGGTTTATATCCCCTGCAAGAAGAGGAACTTAGTCTGCATTTTCTTGTCTTCCAATGCAGTAAGCAGAAATATCAGTGCTATTTCCAATCTTCTGTGTCATTAATAAATATGCCAAGATATGTCTACGAGTTATGGCTCTTTAATAAGGTAATGGAACTCCTAGAATCTCGAGCTTGATTTTTCAGAAATGGGAACTGTTTAGGTGCCAGTAAGAATGTGCTGATCACATATATAACTAATCTTGATTAATTATGAGTACAAAATTTATTACTTCATTTTTGCTATTACTAACTATTTTTATCTATCCTGAATCTCTCAC
>NW_008238321.1:798614-801374 GCF_000691975.1 Corvus brachyrhynchos
GTACGAGCTCACACAGCAATGCTGGTTCTGAAGCTGAAAGTACCTGGAAGAGCCCCTGTGGAAGAGCCTCATGTGAGCATCTCTGGAAGCATCAGAGGAACCAGGCCATTACAGCAGCAAATAGCAAATGCCCAGATTTTTAACAGAGTTTGACTGCCTGTTTTTTAAAAGAACAGCAAGGTTCTCATTGATTTCAATAGCCTTTGACCTGAACCCAATGTCAGCTCTCTGGGACCAGCCTTTGTTAAAATGATTGTGGTCAGTACCTTCTATTTACTTTCTTCACACTGTTTGCAAATCCAGAACGTGCAAGAAGTGACCTTAGCAAACAGGGTTTGGTTTAAACTTCAGCCACAGGTGCAAAAAACAGAGTAATACACCAGTTTTCAGTCATCTTTTTATTCACATTTTTCTACCTGCACAGGACCTACAGATGAACTAACAAAGTATTGAATGATATCTGTACGAAAAATAAAACACTTCAAATGAATGTTTTTTGTACAGCAGCATGAGAAACTGTTCCTCTTGTTTGAAGGAATAAGATATGAAGAATTGACTGTGTAACCAATTTAATAATTAAGATAATTTAGAATACAGAAAGAGAAGTTGAAAGCCATGGGGGCACTATTCCCTGAAGTTTCATATGCTGCCTATTCTCCAAAACAGGGAAATTTTGATACAGAAGTGACTTATAGGCAATAGCTGTGCACAGTCTTTTATCATTTTAATAAAATCTTTAACCATTGTTTGAGAATTCTAAAGCCTCCTGTGTTCAGTTGAGGTGCAGGGATAGAAAGAACTGGTGGCTGGCAGATGTTCAGATACATTATCAGAAAATGTAGTTTCAGCCTAACCAGTATAATGTAATTCATTCTAACATGATGTTTTGGGTTTATTACAGTGCAAGTGACTACAGAACACAGTGCACTATGCAGAAGACTAAACGAGGTGAAGGTGTACAGCTTAAAGGTGACTGGGTTAGGCCTGACAGAGTGCTGAGTGTTGGTGGGTAAACTGACAGATGGTTTAAACTACTCAAAACTGGAAACAAAAGTTTTTTCTTTTCCGCTTGGAATCTACCTGTGTGAAGGAAGTGGCTTTATTTCATGAGACTGCACTAAACTTACGTCAGCGTTATTGTTGTTGCGCGTTACAGTAAAAATTATCACTTTAGGAATTGTTGTGTTAAATCTTTGTCTTTTGCCTCCCCTAAAAGAGGCAACAACACTTTACCTGGCCATAGTATTTTGCAGATCATAAATAGCTCGGTGTGTGTATGTGTTTATCTGTATAAACTTCTGTATCTCTTTATCTGTATAAACTTCTCTATTGAAATTGTAGCATAAAATGCCATATGAATTGTTTGGTTCACTTTTCTGTTAAATCTGTCAGCTCTGAACTGTCAGGGGTACAGCAGTTATTTTTACTTGGACTTCACCCTGGTGGCAGATTCCAGTTGGTTTAGTGCTATGGATTTTAGTTTGCTCCCCCCAGTCTTGTTTTTGCTATTTTGTCTCCTCGTTATGGGCTGTTTCAGCAGGTGCCTCTCCATTTTCCACCTACCTTGGTGCAGTGAGTGATTATGCAATTTAGTTAATGCATTTGAATTATTTAGGTGACATTTTACCTTATATGGTCAGGCTGAATATGTAAATAGACCAGAGTCTTTAAGTAAAAATAATGATTTTTTTTTTTCTTTTCTTTTTTAGGAGTGTAATGTCTGTGACCAAAGATAACGAATAAATAATCAAACATAAAAATAAGGCAAAATTTCTGTTTAATCTCATTTCCATGACTATTTTTATGACTCATCATCTTAGCTATTATTCTTTATAATATATAGTTGATGCACTTAGTGGACAGACCGTGTGTATGGCTCTGCACATCAGCACCCGAAATGTGTCATGGTCAGGGTGTGGCATGCACCAGTTTGTGCGGTCAGGATTGATTTTCAAGTCCAGTAACGCAGCCTTAAAAGTAAATAAGATTTGTCTCCTGTACTTTTAAAAATTGTTGCTTACCTGAGGATGCTGTTGATCACTTTACTAAGTATATTGTGTGTTTTAATGAGATGGGTTAAGCGAGATAAAAATACTTTCTTGTAGTAAAGGATAAAAGTCCAAGTGTCAATCAAATGAACTCGAGTCCCTTGCATGCTCACTCATTTGCATAAAGTACCTTAACAAAAAAAAAAAAGAGTGAAAGATTGCAGTTCTCTTTATTAACCTTTGTTAACTATGCAAATCACCATCCTAACTTTGATTTTAAAATATGTATTATGGTAAGGAAAAAAAAAATCCTCCCATAAATAAGTCAAATTAGCCTTAACACCTTTCCTATGGTCTGATTTACTGTTTGTATTCCCTGTTTCTCGTGCTGGCAGTTCTCTCCCGGCAGCAGGAACAGCAGCAATAACACTGTGGAGACAGTAGATGGCTGTAGAAAAGTGTGTTGAACGCTCCTGTGTGAGCGTAATAAGATTGGGAAAGGCCTTGACCTGACTGGATGCAGCTTTTATCTGAAGTACATTTAAAGAGATAAAGGAGAAGCAGGGTGCAGTACATGTTCCTTTCTTTTCTGTAGGAGCTTTGCTTTGAGTTTAAAAATTTCTCAAATGCAGGATTTGTGAACTGGGTCCTTCAGCAGGGAGAGGTAATGGCTTGAGTGCCACCGGAGTCATTCTGAGGATTCCCCTCCTCCCTCAAGATGTCTTAGAAATCCTCCTATAAATTCTTACGGAGGGGGTGTCTGTAGATCCCA
>NW_008238321.1:801425-811979 GCF_000691975.1 Corvus brachyrhynchos
CTTTTGTTTTTTGCCCCCCCCCCCCCCCCCCCCTCTCCAGTGTAGTTGGCTGCCTTTAGTGCACGGACCTGCTCATTAAATAGATACACCAAGAACTGTTACCTAAGCAAGCTTGACAGTAAAGAAAGGACAGACTGAGTTAGGGAGGAAAAGGGAAGAAAAAAGACAGCCTGAAGCAAGTCACTTCACACGCAGAAAGAGCCACTGAATGAATGCTATTCTCATAAACAAACTAAAAAAAATACCTTGTATAAGAAGAGAACTGTGAGGACTTGACAGAAAAAGGCAAGATTTTCTACCCAGTTTTCAGTTTTCCTTCCAGACATACTTGGTGAAGTAAGGAGACTTCTGTTTGCTGACAGAGCCCTTGATTTCTTTCAAGATGATGATGTATTTGTGGGTAGGTAGTGTCTCTCTCCATGTCAATCTTTTGTTAATAAATTGACTTTGGGACTGTGGATTTTAGCCTGTAGTTGCAGCTTGTTTTGTGCTGTGTAAGGTGTGTGTGCTGCAGGGTAGCGTGGCTGGGGTGCAGAACATGTGCTTGCATTTCCAGGCAGGGTTTAAACAAACCGGTTCATTAACGTGAAGCTGAAATTTATTTTCAAGGTTTGCAGGATGTGGCAGAGTGCACTGCTTTCTTTTCATTGCCTTAGAACATACTGCAATTGTGTAAGATCCACTCTGTGGTTCAGTTACAAAGCGAATGCTGCATCACTTGTGGCTGCTCAGAATTTGCTTTCTTTGTAAGAAATGAAACAATCTTAATGTGATTAAAACTTCTAATGTGTGTTACTTAACCCACTTGCTTTTATACTAATTGTCACAGTCTGTCTTGGCTTTTGAAGTTTCTGGCAATTGACAACTGCAGGTAAAGAAATAGATATTATGTTCCTATTTCTGTGATTTTATATTCAGCATTGTTCTGATTCCTTGCAGCAAAATCTGCTCACCTTAAAAATAATGTTGTGTTGTGGCATGTATGTTTTGAATTAGTAAAGCTATTAACCTGTGAATTCATCCAGGTTTTGATACAGAACGTTTTTTTTTTCCTTAGCAAAAAAACCCACAAAAAGATCAGTGAACAAATCTGCATACTTAAAAGCTTTTCTGTGTTCCTCTTCAAAGCCTGTGTATCTTCTGGGAAAATACTTTAAACTAATCTCATTTGACAATCTGTTTATTTATTTATTTAATTTAAATGTATTTAAAAATAGGCGTGCAGCTAATCTGGGCCACCTCTGCAAAACAGGCTGCAGAGGGGCAACACTGAAGTCCTAGAGGTATTATCAGCAATCACTCCTCTTTGTAAATCACGCGTGGTTCATGCTGTAAATCTCCCTTTATGCTTTCTTCTCATTGCTGCTGGCCCTCCACTATATCTTAGTAACTTTGGTCATCCATGCAAAAGGCACTGTATGTAGACTTTTAAGTTTCTCATTGCAGTACTCTGACCTGTGCCATGGTTTTGGGAGCTCACCAATCGCTGAGCCCTTATGATTTTGTTTTTTTTTCTTTTTTTCTGGGTTCTGTAGTACAAGTCCCTAGAATTTTCACCAATGTGTCTGTGCATTTAACAGCAACCCCAACTGCTGCTTGTTTTTAACCCTTACCACGGTTCTGTATTGAAGCTGCTGGTGCAAGGATTAATTTAGTTCTGGTTTTAGATTTATAAATCAGATCCCTCAGTTGCAGCAGTCTGTCTTTCATTCAGTTTGTGTTGTGGTGTTATAGCTGCCATCACCCAAAGGAGATGCACAGTAAATATTTGAGGATAAACCCTTTCTAATATGCACACTAGGGTGAAAGGACATGCATTGTTTGGTATACTCTGCTTCTCTGTGGCACAGGATCAGAAGGTTTAAAAGCCAGGGAACTTCTCCTTCCCCAAGCCTAGGAATCTTTGTTAATTTGAAATTTAGTGAAATACATTTTCTTGCAGGTAACTATGCAGTTTTCTATCACTTTTAGTGTGTTGTATTTTATATTATTGGTGAACTTTCCTAGTTATTCATTTTAGAGATATATATAAAAATGCTTTAAGCAAAACAACCACAGTAGTAAGCAGTTTCTGATGGTACCACTTCCTGGTTTCAAAGCTTCTAGTAATTAATATAACAGTTCTAGTAATTAATATTTTACATTTAAAAGTGTGTTCATTCCATTTTTATTTTGTCCTTTTTACTTACATTTTAAGAGGTATGTTTTGTTCTGGTTTTCTGATTTGCAGAATTCTTTAAACAGCCTGCCTCTCTTTTGGCACTCCTACACCTGGGTATTAAGCATTCTTACCATTTGCAACTGAACTTTGCTAGTCTAAATTTTTTGTATAAGGTCTCAAGATTAGTCGGAAGAAGCAGAGAATGAACTTTCTTTTTATATGAATTGTAGCAGAACATTATTAGTTTGTGGTTTTTTTATGGAAATAGAGGAATTGTACTCATAGATTTTTTTTTTTTTTTGGAAATGTTGCGATTTTTAAAGTCTGTACATTAACTAGGCATGTAGAGGTACCTAAGATGCAGCATATGTAAAGAGATGCAGTAGGTAAACAAGAGACTTTTAATATATGTAGGTGCAAGGTATAAACTCACAGCAGCACTTGAAATGCTTTCTCCTGGCATCACATCAATATTTTATATAATTATAAAAAGCTTCTCAGCAATACTATTAAAATTTAAAGTAGCCAGCTTGTGTGAAAATGTAGTCTTCCCCTTTTTAAAGGGCTTAAAATTAATTTGCTACATTGACTGAGAATTTTTCAGATTATTCACTCGTTTATGTGGCAGTGCTTACCTGTTATTTCATTTCACGTATAATGTAGAAACATTTTGCAATATTTACAAAGAAAAAGAACATTTTGATTTCTTCCCATTTTTTAATGTCTTACTAAGCAGTATCCTGGAACAGTTTGATGTCTTTTTTTTAGGTCTACTGATGACAGTGATATCAAGTTCCTTTTATTGCAAGCAGACTGCACTGAACGTGTTTAGCTAACTAAAAGGAATGCAGAGCACAGACCTTAATTCAGTCTCTTGAATGGAACAGTCTTGATTAGTTGCTGTTTTTTAAATACTTATTTCAAAATTTCAAAAAGTAGAGAAAGTTTTTAGTACTGTTAACCCTGCCAAGGGAAATCCATAATTGTTGACAACCTAAGCGATTAAATGTTGTTTATAGTTATACTTTCCTCCTTCCCTGGATAAAGGAGATCTTTTTTGGTCTGGTACTTTATGTGCAGACACCTGTGCTGTAGGAATCAGAGTTCATCAATGTCAGAGTTCACACTGACCAAGAAACTTTGAAGTCTTTCAGGCATTACTGATTTAGGAACCAGTGAAGTCAAAAGGGCCTGTATTCTTTCTGAGGGGTGCAGACCCTTTTACGTGTGCTGCTGCTGCAGTTTAATCCCCCTTTCTCCCCAAAGTAAGATTATTGCAGTGACTCAGGGTGTTCTGGATCACTGCAGATTATCATTCACCTTTCCTGTGTAACGCACCTCCCCAAAGGTGATGTGGTTTTTCTCAGAATGTAACAAATACATGTTTGGGTTTTTTTTTCTAGTTACAGCGCTCTAAAGTTGCTGCCTTGTGCTTAGCTTGGCTAAAGCAGTGTAACTATTGGTGAGGGAAAATGAGAGTTGATGGCTGAAAGCTGAGACTGCTCCCAATCTTTCATAGAGTCCCCAGTCTCCCAAACCCCCTCTTTCTGTGCAGTATTCCTCCTCCTCTTTTTCATATTTTGAAAAATAAGCATAGTTTGTCCACGAGAGCACAAACAGCTGCCTGATTCCCCAGCAAACAGTTCCATGGTGGTTGTTTTCCATCTGGTTGTTCAGAATGGACTATTCTGAGGTCTCCCTGACCTCATGTTCAACTTTCATATTCCGAGTTAGAAGTCAAGGGTTTAAAGTTACTACGTGTCGTGAAGAAGTCAAATGTAATTAAATGTTGTCCTGAGAAAAACTGGAACAAAATCATTGGCAAATACATTTTTAAAATGCAAATTATTAGTTTTCCATGTTTTGTTGTATGCTACAAAAATGCTGGACTAAAATTACCTTAATGTACCATAATACAGTTTGATAAATTTTATAAACATCTAATTAATGTCTGCTTAGTCAGAGGTGTGCTTCATTCCTGTCAGTCTGCTGTTCTTTTTAATAATAAGGAATGAGTTGTCAGAAATTTTGTGTATATTTAGCAGAGATTTTTTTCAGTAGCAGCTTCAGAATGATACTTGATCAAACAAGGCAGAAAAACATGTCAGCAAATGAAGTTTGTTTTTTTTTTCCCAAAACCAGAGTAGGCAGATACAAAGAAACAAATTTAAAAAAATGCGTATGCAATAGCAACAAGGTAACTTCTTCTGGCAATAAGATACTGTTTTGACAACTCTGTACAATGAAGCTTTTGGGTCCAATATAGTGAATTGTTCTTGTCTGAATTAGCAAAATGTTCCTTAGATGAACATCTGGGAAGAAGTCTGGAGGAAAAGGAAGTAACAGACTCTAGCAAAATTTAATCTGGCTATTTAGGAATTTAAACTCTTTATGGTTGCATTTCTGGTCTTTCTCCTATTTAGAGACATCCTAATACACACAGGAGTCTGTGTCAGCTCACATATTCAAAAGCAGATGGCATTTTATTCAGCTGACCAAAGTCTGCATGTATTTATGCACTCCCAAATGTATGCAGGCACAGAGTGTGCCTTTCTCCTGGCTTAGAGAAGGGTGTCATTTCAAGCCTAACTTGTGCTCCTTGTGTACTCAGTGCTGCAGGACACCTTTGTAAGGTCTTTTTTTTTCTAAAGGAAATGAGAACCGTAAACAGATGTGAAGATGACTGAAATGATAAAGGAACAAAGCCTTATGATTTTTTAAATTGGAGTAAGGAGAAAATACAATGCTCATAATTTTTTTAAATGAACTTTACTTACTGTGTATTTTGCAGCATTGTCATTGTGTGCATTAAGCAAAGGATTGCTGCCTTAAATGAGGACTTTCCAAAACCACCCTAGACTAAGACAAAATGCACAACTGACTGTGCTTCAAGAGCTACAGACAGTGAAATCCAGCATGAACTAATCTGAAAGAATGAATGACTATGTTGGAAACATTGTCAGTGGAACAGTTCTGCAGTATAGATTTTATTGCATAGAATTATTGGGTAATCAAAGTATTTAGATCCTTTTAGTTAAGAAAAATCAAACATGTCTGCTGAAAAGCTGCAGGTATCTTCAGAGTCTAAGTGATCCTCATTCTGCTTTCCACTGAGACCTTGAATAAAACATGTGGCTTTATTCTCTGTATCTGACTGCCTGACTGCTGATGTTGAATAAATATGTGCCTTTTATTATTAACACAGAAAAATACAAAATGATTTCATAATAGAGTATGCTGATGTGAATAGTAAGGATCTTCAAGGGTATCTGACTCAATAAACTTGAATGATGAAGTATTGCAATTTATAAATCTACAATCTTGATGGCTAAAATGAAAGGGCTGACTGAATGAAAACAGGATTACAATTAGTTATGGTAGAATCTAAGATAACTCTCAGTAGGCTGCGTTTATGTATCTATTGGAACACACACATAAGTTGGCTTAAAAATCATATGTCTAATAATTCATGTGTGATGACAGAAGCTAAAAGTCACACTAGTATGCAAAGCATGAAGACATTCAGCAAAATCACCTTTTTTAGTGTGAAAAGAGAAATGAAACAGAAGAGAAAAGTGATTTCAGTTCAGAACATTTGACTTTGGTCATCCAGCACATTCGGTTCTTGAAGGGTTTTCTTGACCTGTTACAGTGTTTTGTAGAACCCCATTCTGTTATTTATGGAGGGTAAGAATGGGACGAGAACAAATCAGGATGATGCTCTGTTATGTCCAGCACTGCAGATAGGCAAGCGAGGCAGCTTTGGTTTATAAAAGCAACGTACATTCCTTTAGACACAAACACGTGTAAGTGTTTGATGAAACTGAGTTTAAGCAGGATTAAACTGAGTTTGTGTCAAGAATATATATATATATTATCATTATTATTACTAATTCTTGCTGCAGAATCAGTGCATTTTTTGTAAAGCAGCATGACAGACTTGCTCTGCCCTCTTCTGAAGTTGCATTACATACTCTGTATACTTTAATTACCTAATCTGTTCTCTCCCCTTACTTTAGCAAGGAGTCACACTTGTCCAATTAACCTTATCTTTGTCGTGTCCCTCTTAATAGCATTGGTTTCCATCAGAGCTTTGAATGAACTGCGTGGGTGTCTTTATCAGTCCAGGGATGTTTGTGTGAGGAAAGAATTGAACAAAGACTGCATGAAATGTGTCTGGGTGAGCAGGTTAGAGTCCTCCTATTGTCCCACTATTATTATCCCTTAGTGGAAATCCTTCCTGAACACCACTTCTGTGACAATCTGGTGGGTTTAAGCTGCTACATCTACAGCTGTAGAACCGGAGCTACTGTTGGAATGGTCTTAGTTGGGGAGACAGAGGAATGAGCAAGTCCTGAATATTCTTCTGGGCAGTTGAGAAACCTTGTTTGTATCTTGAGTTTAATTTCTTGATATGTTCCCTTTGGATATTCATTCCAGTGAAGTGTGCCTGTTGGAGAAGCTCTCATAGTCCCTAAGCCAAGATTTTGCTTATCTTTTCACTTTAATGTGCAAGTACCACTAGGCTGGATTTACCTTTTATAACTAGTTTGACTGTCTCACAGTTTAATCAACAAAAGGGGACGTTTACCAATCAAAGGCAAGGTATCTGTTCCCGTCTTCTTTTGATGTCTTTCCATATGGCTTCCTTTTTCTCTTCTGCTCCTGGATTGATATCCTTCCCTTGCCAAACAGATGAATGTGTGTTTGGATCCTTGTCATAACCTAGAATGGAAATCCACCTGTTCTGACTGCAACTGAAAGCTGAAGTCCGACATTTCTGCAGAAATGGCTGCTTTTCACAGAGGCTTCTAACACACTAGGTAAATTTTTCCCCATCAGGATGGCAGTTGTGTCATGGGTTGGACCCATCTAGCAGCCAAATTCCCTCTCAATCTCTGCCTCAGTGGGACAGGGAGGGAGGAGGGGTGGGAAGAGCTGGAGTGAGAAAGCTCCTGAAACAGCAGAAAAACAGGGAGATCCTTATCCCTGTCACAGACACACGGACTCGCCTTGGAAGAAATGACATTATTTATTGCCAATTATAATTTCTGCCAATTAATTTTGGCAATTTAATTTCTGATTCAGGTCGTGGAAAACAAAACCAAGAACCCTTTTTGTTATCACCACCAGTTAAACTCCCTTTCTTCAGTGAGGCAGTGAGTGATGTGGAGGGATTGCAGTCAGGACACAGGAGTTTCTCTCTTCAGCTCCTTCTCGCTCTTGCTGTGCTCCCAGTGTGATCCTCTATGGGCACAACACAGATTTAAGTCAGCCAAACACGTCTGACTGAGGCTGTTTATTGGCATTTCAAGTTTTGTTCAGAGATTGTTGTTTGTAGAGTTTTGTACATTTAATCTTCTGCGATTTATATATGAGATACAGGGACTCCTTTTACAGAGGAGAAGCTGATGTATGTTTGGATTTTACTTTCAGTGAGCTTCTCCTCACATATAATTACAGGAATTCAAGGAAGGATAAAATGTGACAATGTATTTGTGAATTGCGAGATTTAACAGAGACCGAAGTAGATCTTATTATTGATGTGCTTCCTGCTTCATTAAATTCCCCTTAAGGTTTGCAGCATGGATATGGATCATTTGCAATAATAATTATGCAGTGATCGATTGATTGTGTCTGACATTGTACTTGTCACCTTGAAATGCAAAAACCATTTATTTTCGAGTGTGTGCACGTTTCTCTCTAGCGTTCGACACCAGCATGCACTGCTTTGTGGTAGAGAGGGATGCATTTCATAAAGTTGGGAACTTCATATTAACCTTTACCTAAAATGCACTGCCACTGGTCGTTTTACAGAAATGAAAATTGCCCAACCAGCAATGGTTTTAGATTAGAAAACACAGTCTTAAGTTTGGAAGGATTGTTCAAACTGGAATGTTTGTATTTCACTTGATTCCTGCCTGTGTGTTACAAGCATGGGACTTTCAATAGGTCTGTGATGAGCTAGCATGCAACGAGCACACTTGATAAAACTGAGATCTCTGTTTTTGGAACTGGTGTGTGTTCTTGGAAAGTCTGCTTCACTGAGACTCTGATTCAGGGCAGTATTAATTGGAAAATCAGCAAGAAATGCTTCAACTTCAGTCATTCTTTGAGTTTAATACTGTACATTTTGTGTTTTGAGTGGTGTAATCATCGTGACCATGCAATCCTCCTTTTATTAAGAATTTTTGTAGTAATGAATGAAACTTTGCCCTTTGGGCTTTCAGAATTTTGTTTCTATTGAAATTCCAGTGAAGCAGCTGGTTGGTGGCTGCAGTTAAAGTGGAGCTGATCTGTGCTTTCCCAACTAACGTTGAAGCAACAGCCAAGAGAAACGTTGCATTTCTAGATATTCCACTTGGAGCTTTTGCAGAACATCCGTTGTTATGGAGTAGGAAGTGAAGACCAAAACTATGTTTGTTGAGATGTGATTTGATTAAAAAGTGACTTTTTCAAAGCTAAAAGCTGGCTTGAGATTACATCAAACCAAATATATATAATTACTTTTATTTGAGATTTAAACTTTTGTTCAGTCAGAGGGCTAGTTTATTTGAGCTTTGGTTTGTTTTAATCAGGATTTTTAAAACAAATGTATAAGTTCTTTTATTAAAAAATAAAATTCAAAATTGTCAACATTCTTTAGGATGAAATGTTGTGCAGATGGTTTTTTTCCCCCCCCAAGGGTGAACATAGATGAGCATATACATTGGAATATGGAAGTGTTTAATTTATTGATTCTCATACAACCAATTTGAAGAGTAACTGCAGTGTTAATATTAAGGTGACAACATTAATTGTACTGCTGATTTAAAAATTAGCAACCCTAGTTTTTACCACAGTATGGATATTGAATAGAGCTTACAAAACTGCTTTAAAACTGTGATATAAGAAAAATAATTCTTTTTTTTTAAGCAGTTATTTTTTATTCCACACCATGTGTTGGATAACTGAAACACCTAACCTGAGGAAAAGACTGTTACTGATTGTGCCTGCTGTTTTCAACAATTGTACTTTTTTAGCTCGTGAGTTTTTCAGAAAATATCCCAAGTCAGTGCTATTAATATGTAATTTTTTACTTACTTCCCATGTTCTTTCTCCAGTTGAAGTGGTGAGAAAACTGAGGGAACTTTGTTTTGTGAGGGAACACTCGCAGTGGCTATGATTGTTTGTCCACTTGTGCCTTCACACTCCAGTCTTGTCTGGGAAATGCAACATCCCAGTAACAACAGGAGCAGTGGAGGAAGAAGGAGAAAACAAGAGATGTCACTGAAAGGGAATGAAAATGAAGGAGAGAGAGGTCAAGGGGCTGAAATGAAAGGAGAATATTTAAGATCAGAACAGTCACTGTCCTTTTCAGTTAAATGTGAAGAAATCGTGTCCTCTTGCCATCACTAAGGTTCTACTTCTAAAGCAACCTGCAGGGTGAACTTATTTTTTGTCTTCGTGTGTTTCAAACCCTATTTGCTGCACAGAATCTGGAGTAACTTGGTAATGCTGTTAATAATAATGTCTTTGCTATGCTTTGGTTGTAGATGTAGATGGCACCACCCTCTTAGATAAGGAAAATTAATTCCAACAGAGATCATTTGTAGAAAAAAACCACCTTTATTTTGGGGGGGTCATTTTGGCTGAAAGTCAATTAAAAACTTCCTTTAGAAAAGGGTCTGTTTTACTCTCCTGGTGGGATTTGGCTACATTTCTTTGAATTGGATGGCTTAAGAGTCACAATATTTTGGTTGGTGGTTTTTTTTGGGTTTTTTGGTTTTTTTTTTTGTTTTTTTTTTTGTGCATGTCTGGCAACATGTTTGACTCTATGGATAGCAACAGAATAATACTAATAGGGTGGAAATTTTCGAACTGTGTATTGGATAATTCCTCATGAGAAGTAGTACAAGTAGAAGAGGTTGCTCTCAAGTAAGGGAAGAAAGCTGATCTAATACAATGACAAAATTATAAATGCTATAGGAAAAATATGCTGGAGACAAATGATGAATGTGGAATTAAGTCTTGTAAAGACTAGGAAGGTAATTTGATAATACATACAGGCCTAGCTGAGGTGGCATAAAACATCTCATTGTACAACTCACGTGTGAGAAATCCTGTGGTGTGATGCAGTGATGTGTTACTGGCACTTGTAAAAGTTCCTCATGCACTTCTGTTTCTTACTATTCATTATTAATGTGTGTGTTAAACATTTACTCTCTCATTTCAGAAGGTTATCATATGCTATTAATGTAAAACTACACAGTGAAACCAAAGATAACAATCTTGTTTTAAGTTAATACATGGATGTTCACAGCCAGTGAACAAATTCTTAATTTAAATTGGTTTATAAAAAGCAATTATAAACAGACAAGTCAAATTTATCTCTTTGCTATAAAAACCATGCA
>NW_008238321.1:812055-849106 GCF_000691975.1 Corvus brachyrhynchos
TAATATTTACTCCTGTTTTGCAGCAGTGTTTTACACACTGGAGAATTTCTTTCTTTTCTGTGATACTACTGAAGTAATATGGTTCAGTCATCTTTTAATTGAAGTTACTCCAATTTACTTTAGAGATATGTCTTATCAGGGAACAAATTTAATAATGTTATCACAGTCAAATAAGCCAAATATGACCAAGCTGCTCTTCAGCAGAATAGTCTCAAACAGTAAAATTTATTGCATTTTTATTTGGGCAACTATAGCAATTTCAGTTATTTTGCTTAATAGTTTATCACTGAGTGTTTATGACTGTGTATTGGAAAAAATACACTGAGTATACACTGAGTATACACTGTACACTGAGTTTATGACTGTGTATTGGAAAAAATCCTGGGTGGAATAGCCAAGAATAGCCAAGGAGTTTTAGGATAGACCTGAGAATGATTTCTCAGTGTCACATCATCACAGCACAGTACCCCTTACTCGCTGTTTTCACCCCTGATCATTTACTGGGAATTGCTGATTTTTGAAATCACATGTGTGACCCTAAAGAACCCAAATGTGTTGAGCAAGAGGTACTTGCATGGCATGAGAGCTGATTCCTGGACACCCCGTTTAGAAATCACACTGGAGAAGTTTATTGTTGATTTCTTTAAATCTCCCTCATCTCTATTCAGGAAGAATTTCAGATTAAAAGCTTAAATCTCTATACTGGGTCTGGCTGTGATGGAGTTTATTGTCTTCCCAGCAGCCATGTGGTGCTGTGTTTAGGTTTGAGGCAGGAACAGAGTTCATACCAACCCCTATTTTGGCTGCTGCTGAGCAGTGCAGGCACAGCATCAAGGGTTCCTCTTTTTCCCACCGTGATTCCTACAGTGGGTGGCTGCTGGGGATGGCAAGAGGCTGGGAGGGGACACAAGCTGGGCACATCCAACCTGAGCTGATCAAAGGTGTGTTAATGCTCATCAATAAGAGTGGACTTAACCTGCGTTCACTTGCCTAACCTGGCCCTTTTCCACCAAGGGAAATCCTGATCCTTGCTGCACGCTTCCCCTGCTTCTTAGCCAGCAAATCAATACTTCCACCCTTCTTGGAGTCATTTTCCTCTCAGACTTTGAGATTCTGCTGGGTGATTACTCCCATCCTTTGCAGTTTCTCTGAGTCATCCCCAGTGCTTTGAGCTCAACATGATGATTCCATTATTTTGGTATTCATATCCAGTTTTTTGTCAGGATGCCAAACTACTCTTTGAGAAGCTCAGGTCACAAACAGGGAAAAATATTTTCAAATTGGTTATATCCTTGATGACTCTAAATGAAATGTAATTTATATAATTCAGGGTTGGAATTAAAGCATGTAAACTTTGTGGAATGTTTTTTTATGTTTTAAAGAACTCTTGCAAGCAACAGAGACTGCTCTGCCAAGATTCAAAATGCAAAGTGCTTAAAATGGATGGTACTCACCCATGTGGATAAGGAAGTTCTTTGTAATAATATATTTCTCCCTTGTAGATTGCAACATGGTTTAGAATAATGATTTTTATATTCAATAATACATCCAGATTCAGTTGTAATTCTTAAGTTACATGTAGTACTCCAGGAAAATAAATATTTCATTACCAAGTGTCAGACTTATGGGCTAATTAACATTTCAGGAATGAAAGAAGTAGTGTCATTAGCTTTACTCATAGAACTAACTATGAAGGGTGTTGTTCCTCACTACTCCTGTGGAATTTCTGCAATGGAACTGAATAGACAGAATTATTAACAATTAAATTTTGGTGTTGAATGAGAGGAGTCCAATTTATGATGAGATTGCAGAAGACAGAGAAACTTCCATAAAGCCAGTTCAGGGACCCACGTGCTCCAAGAAGTCAGTGGTGAATATGTGGGAAGTCTCTGAATGCCAAGAGCATTTTTCAGTCCAATTAGCAAAATAATACCTGATCTCTTTCGGTGACAAGGAGGAACTCTGGCAGTGTATGAGACTGAGATGTTTAAGTGTCAGCTTATGTTAAATGCTTTATCTTTTGAGGAAAGGGTTTGCAACTAAAGCACCTGGGGTCTAACTCCAAAAGGGCAATACTCCCAAGTTTAAATATTTAATGCTTGTTTTTCAGCATTCATCTGTTTGCTTATTTGTTTTCTTGCAGCTAACTAGTGTTGCAGGAATTGTCTAGGAAGGCTTGAGGGGAAGATACATGGAGGAAAAAGCAGACATAAAATTCAGGGCTTGAAGTAGGCTTTCCAGTAGAAAGTTGGCTTTCCAACTCCACAGTAAAGTTCAAGGTAGCAATAATTTTGTCCTGCTGTCTCCTGTGAGACAGGTGTAGAAGCCTTGTGACAATATAAAGCACAGTGCTAAACTGTTTAATGATTGATTTGGACAGTTTAGTACCCAACAGGGTTGTTAGGGCAAAATTCGCCTCTGCAGTGAAATACCCAAAGTAAAAGACTGAAGACTGTCAGGCTCTTCCCAGTGAACTGAGGTGTGTGATTCAGCCTGGAAAGGTTTAAACAGGAGGGGAATTCCATCCTTTCATTTGGAGACTTTCTGTCATTCACAACATTTGGAATGTTGTGCAAATCTGTCAATGGCATTTTCTTTCTGTCTTCCCAACTGGGGCATATTGCACATTGAAGACAGAGATTTTCAGAGAGAAAATTGTAGGAATTTTCCCTGGAGTTTTTGCATTAGGGTGGATAGTTCTGTCCAGAGATCTACTGTGAGCAATTTTTAATGGCAATCTTTGCACTTTCATAGTTGCTTAATTAGGCCACAGACCTGTCAGTATGTGAAGTCATTTATAAAAGGTAGGAAACTGGCATTTTGTATAATAACAGGTATCAGTGGAGAATTTTTTTAATCAGAGCCTTGTGGCTTCAGCTTTTACCACAGAGTATCATTTGGGTTATTTCAAGCAAGCAAAATATTGGATATTTCTTCCCAGTTTGTTACAGAATAATTTGTTTTCCATTGACAAAAAAATACAGAATCTTTATTTCCATTGCTGTAAGCAATCGTTAATATTAGGGACAAGTATTGGATTATTCTGGATCCATCAATTCTTCCAGGTGTACATTACAACAGGCATATTTCAGAAAGAACTAGGTTTCAAATAGTATCTACAAGCTCAGAAATCTACTAGCTTTGAATATTTCAGACTGGAGGGAAAAGAATGATCCGGGCAAAAAAAGGAGCACAAAACGAAACTTTATCTGAGCTTTAAGGCTTTGCGTTTGACTACAATAAAAAGTACCTGAAATGCTAATCACTGATCATTCTAAAGGGTTAAAGTATTTGCAGCCTAAACCTGCATTATACAAAGTAATTTATTAATTTACATGTATTTGTATGTGATAGCAGGTCGTTGAGGCATGTTTCTCTGATCTACAGTGCATAATAAGCGTATGAAGTATCTGTTCCACAGTGTCTTTGGACTTCACAGGAACAGTCACATTTTGAAATACCGTGGCTAATCTAAAACTATCCAGCTAAAACTATCCAGCTGAACAGAAAAACAAAACCAGTCCCAAATATGAATAAATGATTTGCTACTTAATATGTCAGTGTTTTTTGTCAGGTTGATAACATTAGGCTCAGCTGCATTCAATTCTAAACCCTGCAATATTTGAAGCCTGATATTGTGCCTCGCTAAATTTAATACATGGACCTCAGTAATAGAGGAAATCACTTTAGCACTTGGCAGTTTGTAATGCTGTATAAAATTGACTGCCCTGCAAACACAATAGCGATAATAAAAATTGTGGTCAGTAGGGGGGTGTAATGCATTTTCCAGCTTCAGCAAAGGTCCAGAGGAGATTTATTGAGATTTTGCTGTTTGGGTGAGGATCAATAGAGCTTCGTTAATAATTCGTTGTAAGGGCACCCTTCAGGGATCTGACATTTTACTTTAAAACTTTGGTAATTTTGAAAGCATGCCTGGTGATAACAATGTCAAGTCCCTGTGTTTTGTGGGCATGGATTTTTGCATTCACTTTGTGGGAGCATTTACTTTCACAGCAATTACATTTGAAATCATTCAATATATGAAGCAGTCCAGTATTGATAACAAGATTCCACTTGTTCTAATGCAACTCTTAAGAAAGAATCCCAAACACATTCTCAAGTCCTCCATTTTGTCTGTTGTTTTCCTCTCTAAGCAGAGAACATTTAAACATCTCTCTGTAGTTTTGTAGTGGTGTATAAGTTTCATGAATGCTCTGAAACTACACTCTTATTTTCATGACTGTGGAATTAGGTTTCATATGAAACTTATCCCTTTCCCTTCCTGTTGCTGGTAGCACTTTGCATAACAACTATTAGTTTGACTGCGATATCTGTACTTCCTTTATGTTTTCCTAAAAGAAACTTCACTTCCTGTGCTAAGCAAGCCTTCCTTTTCGGCCAGCAACTTTTGATGGACACTGCTGTTTGTAAGGAAACAAAAATTTGTCAGGACTTGCAGTTGGAACACAGGGAAAAGGTACAGCAGAAGGATTTATTTTCAATGAGCATGCACAAAGTAAGATTTATGGCTTGTGCAGCGCCGATGACGTTCCTTACACAGTTGCTGAGCTACAGCAAATTAAAGGGATCCGTGAATACTGAGGGGTGTGTTTTTGTAATGAGGGAAAAGAGACAGAAACAATAAGAAGATAATTAAGGTAACAACTTGTGAAAAATTAAAGTGTTTCTGTCTTTCATTTTTGAATCTCTGAGCATAAACTTTGTAGTTGTTAATTTAATTGCTGATGTTCTCTGTATCCCTGAAGAATATTAAGGATTAATCATCTGGTTCATTCCAACAAGAGATAAGGCCTAAGTGAATTGAAATTTTACCAATTTAACCCTCTCTCCCTCCTAATATGACATGATTAACATTCTTCAATTAACAACATATAATTATTCTAAAGGCCTCATTGCACTTACTCCATTTTTCAGTTTCAGGTTGCCCTTTGCAGGTATTTCAAAACTGAATAAAAGGCAGGCTCTATTTTTGTTCTGTATTATCAGTCACTTAAGTTCAGCCAAATTACAAGAATTGAGGTTTTTAACTTTTACTTCTTTTGGTCCTTTTTCCCCCCCCAATGATCTCTATGTGCATGTCCTGAAAATCAGTTCTGATTAGCTAAACGTTTTCTTTAAGGACAGCCAACTATTTCTTTTCCAACCTTTGCCAGTCTGAATAAATTTTCTTAATTATTTGTGGCAGAATACTGATACACAATTTCACTGAGCCCTAGAATGCAGAGCTTTTCATCTAAATATTAGTGCATAAAGTATTGTTTAATTTGTTTTATAAAAGATAATGAAATTATTTACATTTTTAAGACTTCGGTTCCAAGCAACACTCAGTAAAAATGCAGCACTTTTATGTAACCTGGTATTTACTGAAGTGCTTTCTGGCATCTTTTGCTGGGCAAATAGTACAGAGTTGCCTTGTGTCTCGTGGATAATCAAGTAGCTGTTAGTGGGAAAACGTCATTAATTTATGGTAAAATGAGACCAAACGAAACTAGATAGGAAGAAAACACATCTGCTTTCCTTCTGAAAACAAGGAGGTAAGGGAAGTTTACTGCTTTGTAGAGTTCTAGATTTGTAGACTTTTAGCACTAGACATGGAAACATTACTGCTTTCCTTTTAAAGCTTTTAAAAGGAAAATGGTGTTACTTCCCTACCTAGTGCTTAAAACATTCCATTATTTTTTTCTCTTTAAGGCCTGTGAAACTTTAAACACAAGTTATTTTCCATTCAAATTTTAATGAAGCATATGCATGATAACCATGGTTCTTTGTCAGGGTTCTGTCCTATGAAAATCTGGGATATTTCATGTAGGGGCATGATGTAAGACTGGACCTGTCCAGAGTTCAGTACGTCCCCAAGTACCAGTGTAAAGTGACAATGCTTCCTCCTACACATCAAACGAAACTGCATTAGGGAAGAAATTAATCAGGGCCCTCTTTTGTGCATTAAAGTTGCAGGACTTTATTGAAAACTGCTAAAATCAATTATGATATACAGGGCTACAGAAGGAGGAGATATCTAACTTTATAGAAAATGCAGTCAAGGATGATTGAGATATAGATAGGTGATCAGGGAGACAGTTTTCTGTATGTACACATATGTATATGTTTATATATAAATACATATATACGTAAAACCTTAAAAGGCATCCAGGTTTTTCTCTTTCAGAAACCAACAAAACATCACCCTCTCTACTTTTGTGAAAAGGAGACTGACATCATTAGTGAGCTGAAACGTGCTATCTTTTCATGGGTCAGAAAAATTCTTTCCCAACAATTAAACATGGTCATTATTTTTGTTATTTCTAGAAGTTCATGTTCACTTGATGATTGTGACAGGTGGGCAAAGGATGCCCACAGACAGCAATGGTTCCCTCCACTGCTGCATTTTTAAAAATGTGTCAGGGCTGAATTGTTTGAAATTTTGCTCAAGAGGAATAATGCTACCAGTGGAATAATCAGCAAGTGAAATGACTTCAACCCCAGGCACTACCTGTCTTTGCAAATTTCTGCCCTGGGTCCATCCTTCCAGCAGGCAGGCAGGAGTCTTAGAATATTAATGTTAAATGTAAGGAATGCCTTGAACACTGTTGTTCATGCACCTGTGCATGCAGTTGTGCTTTCTGAGGTCAGGGCCTGCTCAGGGAGCTGGGCTGAGGAGCACAGCCTCAGCGCTGGTAGCGTTCCAGAGAATATCTTAAAATGGGATGGCAATTAACACCTGCACAGCCAGCACCTCCTTCCCTTTCCTGCTCCCTCTGTGTTGGATGCAACAAAATAAGAAGCAAACTTTTTTTTTCCCCCCTATTTCTTTCACTTACGTTTGGCATTAGTCATTATTCTGGGGCTCACCACCTGTTTACCCCTTGTTTGGAAGCACTGATGAGCACCACTTCCTAAAATGATCACGGGACCTGTGCCACGAAATCTCCTCCCGATGTTTCAAAACCTTTTTCTGAATCTTTCTTTCAGTTTAACCAAATCTGCTTTCTTCAGAATTAGCAAAATCACTTATTTTCTCAATGAAACTGAAAACAATTGTTTAATCAAAGAATGGCAGAGATGTTTCACTCACTTTGACAGCTGTGATACATAGGATGTGACTCTAGTCAAGGCAGTGATAACTGTATTTAAAAATTAGCCAATATTACAGATGTAACTAGGATGAAAGAGAGATCCTTATTTAAAATTAGTATGAAGAAAGATATGAATTAGGAACTTCCATCACTGGTCTGCAACAGAAGGCATAGCAGCACTGGTGATGTGCACAGGGAGAAATACTTCAGAGGAGAATAACTTCTGATTTTTTTGGTGTGTTTTGTTTATTTGTTCCACAGTTGGGCATAGTTTCAGATTTATCAAAGAAAAGCCATAGGAAGACCACTCAATCACAGACTTAATTGCAGTTTCTTCCTCTGTCAGCTTTTGGGGAGCCAGGCACTCTGTGGTGTGAGCAATGCTCAATGTACTCATTAGCAGGACAGCTGAGGGGAGCATCTCAGGGGGTTGCTGCTGGCCTGCAGCCCCCACCAAGACCTGCAGCCCAAGCTCTATGGCATCCTTGGGTATTTTACACTTTATTTTACCCCTTACAACAGGACCTAGTCTTTCCTGTTTACTGCCGTGCTGTGTTACTGTAATGCATGAAGGCAACTGCTTTGCTCTGGGAGGACTGCTGAAAATTTTCATCATAGAAGCAGCCTCTGAGATCTGGTTTAATTTATTCTGAGAAACTCTGCAGAGAAATCTACTAGTTAGTGAAAAAAACCTGGTTATTGTATGCTCTGTAACGTACTGTGTGCTGGGGGGAAAAGAGTGAAAAATCCTGTACTGTTCAACTGTTTGGCTACTTGAAAAAATATGAGGAAAGAAAAAACAAGGTAGACAACTGAATCTGGAATTCCTTGAGATAAAAGACTTCTATACTGTTCTCTACTTTTGTCAGCAAACATCCTCAGATTTAGTCACTTTATTTCATCTGAAACAATTTCTGCAGTGCCAAAAATTCATGTTAGGCTCCTGGACTTTGGTAAGCTCTTATTTGTAGGGTAAAATAAGCACAAGACTGTGATGCCTTTTCCTGGTCTTAAAATCAAGAGTCATACACGGTTAGGAGGGGAAAAGGGATTTTACCGTGGTATTTATTTTAAGGATCCTTAGGTGCACACGTCCAGGTCATATGCACTGAAATGCACCCCGCAAAATGCCCACCCCAAAAGATCTGGTATAATATCATAGGTGTTACTAATTAGCAGATCTATCAAAGATTCCCCAATGAGAGGCTCAAGTGAGCCTCCCTCCCCAAGGAACCTTTCCCTGGATGGTTCTATCTTGGTTTACAGAATGTGTTCTGGAGAGGACCTTGGGGTCTGAGGCACAATGATCCCTGGCTACGAAGCTTCTAAAATGTTTAGTCCCCTAGCTGAACAAACAAGTCCAAGAATGTGGGCAAAAATCACTGGGAATACAGAAGTTGTAAAAAAAGGTGTAACAGGGGTATAAAAGAAAAGGCAAAAATCTTCATGGTGTCAACTGTAATATTCAGCTGAAGGACAGGTTGTCAAACCCTTACCAATGCAGGGTTTGCTCAGCCACTGCCCTCTCCAGCTGCAGTGTGTAGGGCACCTCTGTGTGACCATGGAACAGGATGTCAGGAGTGTTTCCTTGTCACCCTCCAGATGTAAATCCCGCACGATTCAGCACCTGCAGAGCTCTTTGTAATGGGATTCTAGGATGAATGTAATGTAGTTTTATGATAAGTTTTGGTACCAGGACAATTTACTGCTGAAGTTTAGAATATACTGAAAAAATACATACTGTGTTTGGCCCCAACTCATGTTTGATCTGGATGGGGAAGTCTTTTTGTGGAACTTGTGTTGGCCTCTACCCAAGGGACAGGAAATAGTGGAACAGCTAATCCAGGTGAATGCAGAGAATTTATTGTCTTCCATTGTTTTTCTTTCTCTGCGTTTACCTTTGTTTATTGTCTTATTTAGTTATTTTTCAGTACAATACTCTTGCTTTGGAGCATCAGTGTTGTCCAGGTAAGTCCTGAAACCCATATTTGCTACACTTAATTGCAATTAAGGATGCACTTAAATTTTCAAGTGTGCAGTGACTCTGATTTCCTCTATGCAGACCGACCCCTCCAGGCCTGAAACACTTTCTGCAGTAGGACTGCAAAGGCAATATAATTCAAAGTAAGATAAATGCACTGTTAAGCTACTGACATACAGAATTTAGGTAAATCCCAGGTTTACTTCCTTTTTTGATGTCTGTGAGCTTTGATCCATCCACGTGATCCTAAATTTAGAGGGTTTGGTATTGATTCAGTGATAAATTATAAATTACAGGTGTTTTTCCTTTATTTTGTTGCTGGCAAGACACGCTAAATATGATACCTTGCTGCTGGTAGATTTACACCTTCACATCCAAACAAAAAGCAACTGAATATAGCTACAAAACCTGACTGACTGATTCCACAGGTGAAGTGCTAAAAACTCACTTATATACTGTGGCCTGTCAGAGGCATGTGGTAAGCAGACAGGAAAATACGACATTCCTTCTCTAACATCTTTCTCTAAGGATGATTTCATATGCAGCTTAGAGGAAAAAAAAAAACAAAACAACAAAAGAACAGGAAATAATAATTTAAAAAATAGAATAATAATTCAAATTTTATTTGAATGAAAAAATAGGGCAATTAAGATGCAGGTGTCTTTTAAAAAAGTCTAAATTATAAAGGTTTGTTCTTACTTTCTTAAGTATCACTGAGTAATTTACCCATTATTATTTCTCTCACTATTATGTGTCCAGTAGAAAGCAGGATCAGTATTTCTAAATAGTTGTTTCTAGGAGCATGAGCCTTACAGTTCAAGGATACTCCCTTCCAGAGTGTGGTCATGTATTGAATATACTGCATTTAATTTTGAAGCATTATTCCCCATTTTAACTTCCTTAGCGATAACAGAGTAAATGTCTGTAACCTCTGGTTTGGTCTCAAACAATTTACTGAATGATATGCAGATTAATGAAATTAAATTGGCAAGTAAAAAACCTGTGTTTTCATCAGCTTGTGGGAAATACTGGTTAATAGATGACAAGTGTGTCCCGCATTAAGTTAAGCTTCTGTTTTTTGTTTTTTTTTTTTTTATTTTGAAATCTTTCAGAAGTTCAGTCTTGCACTGACAAAAGGACAGATAGGTGAAACTCAGATTTTCATCCCACATACTGTTTACAGGATATTTAGTTGTGCAACAAGCTGGGCCAAAGAGATGATTGCTGGTGCCGCCTGTGTTCCCAAGGCAAGAGGTTCATGCTGAAGGTGACCACAAAAGGACCCAGGCTCTCCTTCATTACCTACAAGTGCTCAGCTTTTGGAATATTGGCTGGAACACAAACAATGGCTCTTGAATTTTATATGCCAGGGACAACAAGGACTGGCCAGTTCAGTTCTGCCCCAGCCCACAGCTAGGCACTTCAGTAACCACTCTGGCAAAAAAATGAAGTTAAAAGTGTCAGTAAGGACTGCTGTTAAATCTAACAAAGCCTTTTAGACTGTGGGAGCCACTCCAGGTCGTTCCCATTAACACAGATTCCTTGTTGGTTAGACTGTGGAGCAAGCAAGCTTTGAGGTAAGGATAATTTCTGTGTTAAATGCACACTGCTAGCTAGATTTAATTACATCAGATAAAAGATCACTAAATTTCCCTCTAGTAATTAGTATGTATTTCTAGAGCAGTTTATATCTTGCATAAAGCAGCAGTGCCTATAGTCCAAAACCATAACAGTTGATAGCTACTTCAACTGACCAGCAATGCAGATAAATACATAAAAATGGGAATGGGGAAAAAAAAGAAATATGAAAATAAAGAGCATTCTGTGAATAGAAAGTATATATTAAATAGTATTCAGTTCTACTCTTGCAGAATTATCTTTTTCCCACTGACCATGGTAACTTGTATTTTAAATAGAAATTGAGGTTTGCAGTTCTGGGTTTTGAATCTAGTGTCTGTAAGGGGGTTTTTGTTTGCGAGGCTTTTTTTTTTTTTTTTGTTTCTTTTTGTTTTTTTTTTTTTTGGTTGGTTGGGGTTTTTTTTCCATTCAGGTATAGAATTCTGTTTTAATTTTTTTCTCGAGTCTGTTATACTTTTATGAGAGTTTCAGTCAAAGTCATTAAGGCTATGAAACAGCAATTTTAGACTGATTGCAATTTCTAGACTTTTTTCACTATAATAAGCAGCCACCATTGTAAAATATGACATCATGATGGTGTCAGAGAAAAAGCAGTAATTTTTTTATCACATGTAATTCAGTAACCAACCTAATGGTCTCACTGCATGAATATGTTACAGTATCATCAGGCTAATTAACAAGAGGGGAAATGACTTCCACACCCAAGTAATTAAATACTTTCTGATGGGTTACTGTAAAGAAGTTACAAAAGACATTTGAAATAGGAATGCTATAGGAGCATTTTATATGTCCAAGGATGGTACATCATGCACAGTATTAACAATGTGGACAAAGTATTAACTCTGTGGCACTATAACTGAAGCAATATAATCTAACTAAGTTTTTTGATATGTGTTATGCTGTATTTGGACTGAGTGACTTGGTAGCATTGGATTGCTGATGGGAGTGATCACATGGCTGCAGTGATAAAATAGCTGAAAAATTATTCACTTGTCTACATCTACTTTTTAAAAAATGTCTTAATTTTTTGCTTTAATATGCTAAATCCAGAGTTCGGTACCTGCATGAATTGAACAGTGCATAATCAGAACTATGGTGCTCAGAGCACACAGAAATTGATGTGATGTACAGTGTTAGCTGTGTTTAATAACAGTATACGTAAAGGTGTCCCAAGTTCTGCCTCTACAGATTAGAGAAGAATTAGGAACATTTGATGTCTCTGGTAAATTCAGAACTAAAAATTGAGGATAGAAGCCATTATTTAGTCTTTTAAAAGTAAGAGGAGTGCTTGTTGTTTTCAAGGTATAGCCCCTGGATTCCAAGGCAGTAATCCAGAGATGCCTCTTTCTGCCTCACACTGTGGTTTTGAGGTGTTTCCTCTGTAACAGATTGTGCAGAGCAGCCCACAGGTTTTCTTTTGAGAGGCTGGGGACAAGGCATATAGCTTAAAATAAGTTCACAGTGTTTTAGAAAAGGTACACTGCATACTTTTAACTGTCTAATTCACTCTCATAGAATAACGTGGTTGTCAAAACTTGCATAGTTCAAAATCCATTTGATCAACATGGAAAACAAGTTCATGGTGCATTATTTAAGCAGAAGTGATTGAAACAGTTCAGTGCAGGGAAGTCCCATTATATTGTTGTCTTATTTCTCTGTCTCCAGACTTTCCAAGCTTTAGACAAATCTGGAGACAGAATTCTGGGACAGACTTTCATTTGATGAAACATAGTACAATTGCTCATATGTTATGTCCCTGTGTTTGGCAGTGCATGACTGAAGGGTGTTGTTTATCACATTTTGCTTGCAGACAGACCAGATGAAGAAACTTGAGCTCAGGGAAATGCTGCCTATTTCTGGCACACCTTGCTATACAGGGAGAGTTCACATCAAAAAGGGAAACACTGGAGTATCTTTTCAGATCATCAGAGTAGTGCTCTGATGTTGGTATGGGAAGATTTATGCAAAGCAGAGATGCAGCTTTATGTTTAACCTTAAAGATACAAGCCATCAAACATAGATTCCATATCCTGCCGTGTCACCCTCCTTAATATGTTTGAAACAATCTGCCTTCCAGAAACTTAAGGGCAAAGAGGGGGAGAACCTGATTTAGTCCCAAAACTGGAGTCATTAATGAACACTGACTCACTGAACTTCTTGTGGTGAGCAACGCTGCTTCATCTCCCCTAATATAACAGATTCTGTCTTGGCAGTCTCTGGGGGTGATTTCCCCAAACACCAATGAAGCTGTGGAGAATAGTATTGAAATAAAAGAGAGATAAGGTAGAAAAATAAAGGAATCAAATCTTGTATTACTGATATGCACAGCTTTTACATCTCACACTAGATTATTTTAACACACACCACAATATCTGACCCACTGTGATGAATTAGGAATAGATGCACGGATCAGGTTCCTGGTTCTGAAATGCATTAAGCATTTATTCCAGCTGTGCTAGTGAGTGTTAATAAATGTATAAAAGAGCCACTATTGTGGAAAGATAATTTAAACAGCAAGCAGTTGTGTTTCACAGGAAAAACACGTATGCACACATATATACATATATATGTGTGTATATACACGGTGGTATGGATTTTTAAACATATGTGGGGTCTTTATTTCAGAATGGTCTCTTAGAATGCTGAATGTAGTCTCTAGTTCAAGGCTGCACAGGAGGAAAAACAGCACCATAGCTTTCCAGTGAAAGTCACCAATCCCCAAAATAAAATGCATATTAAAATGCTTAATCCTACAAGTAGCTTTTGTTCAAAGTCAAAATATCTTGACCTTTTAGAGACAGCAGAGAAATCTCAGTGTGTTGTTGTTTAGTTCATAGTTCAAAAATGCAAGCTGTGTTTCTGCTGTAACTGCAGAAGGTATTATGCTGGCAAACTATGTGTGCATTAGGTCATGCAGTGATACAGCTTGTTTAGACCTGGCTGCGACCCTACTCTAAATACAGAGGAATTCAAACCACGTCCTTGCATTCAGTATTATTATAGTTGATTATTCACTAAATATTCAGAGGCTTCAGTGTCATTAAGAGCATATAACCAAAATGACATGGGCAGTATTAGCCTCATCAGTGTAGGTTAATGAAAGGAAACTCATCTGATCATCTTTTCAGGAGTCTCACCCATTGCAAAGCTTTTCCTCATGCATATGTACAGTGTGACAGGCAGCTCTGAGGAGCTCTGGGCTCAGGGAATGGGAAGCAGGACCATATGCTTAGTCATTAAATACATTCATAGGACAAACTCAATCACTGGAAACATGTGTAGTACAAGATACCGTTTCAATTTGAAAATGAATTTAGGGTAAATAAAAGGTTGTATCCCATGCACAGTGTTATAACATGGTGTTGCTATGGAATCCAAAAGAATTTTATGCAAAAACTGCTGGATGGTATATTCAGAGTGCTTGTACATTGCATTTTGTTAGGGATGGTAAAATGGTGCTGAATGTAAATGAACCCAAAAAGCAGGGATCTGCAGCACCTATGCCAAACTGAGATCAGGTGGAAACTGATGGCAATTGGATCAAAAGAATTCTACATCTCACCATCAATATCATGCACCTGATCTGGAGTAAGAACAAAAATTTACTATTTATGCTTCTCCATTAAGGATGTTAATCTTTATAAACATCTTTTTAAAGATACTAAAGAAATGTTGTGGGGATAAACCCTTTGCCCTATACTGTATTAAACTTTAACTCCTCTTTCTGTTCTTTTAACGCATGTATTTTAAGCACAGAGAATATATTTATGTTCTCTGAAAAGCAGACTCATCTAGAAGTTCCCTCAACACCCTTGTCTCACTGAAATACCACTGGAAGAAATTAAATTTAATCTGTATTTTAAGTGAAATTCATCAGCATTTCAACATAATAGTCCATTTCCCTGCTAATATTAGACTTTTTTCTATCCCATTATTCAAGCCAACACCATTCACAGGGACTTTCTATTTTCAAAGCTTGCATGAAATTTAAGTAGGGAACAGCACCTTTCTTTCACCCTCTGCGGCTGAAGGTGACGTAGCAGTGACTCACGTTTTATGTCACCCTTTTACTTGTAGAACAATTACGTGAACTTAAACTTTGATGGTAATGAATTATATAACTTAATAGACATCTCTAAATTATTTCATGAAAAACATTTTTAAAGCTGGATTTTTATTATCTGCATGCCGAATAATGATGCTTTTTTTAGTGTTTGCATCTAATGATAGACATTAATTTTTCTTTTAGCTAGTGCATGTAGGCTTAGGAATTTAAAGGTTTGTTTTTGGTTTTTTGTTTTTTTTTTTAAAGAAGTAAACCCCCAGTTCCCTCAGTGTTTGGCAGGCATGGAGTTACAGGAATGCTTGGTATTGCTGTTCAGCTGAACATGACCACAGAATTGTTACCTCTGTAGTGCAGTTTGAGCAAGGACTGATTAACCAACATTTTTATTGGGACATTTCAGAGGTAATCTGTGAATATGGCAATGTTTCACGGTACTTCTCTTTCCTGTGATGAGGATTGATGTTGCTTCAGTTGTCAATCACTTATCTGTGTCGACAGTCAGAATGTGGGGCTCTGGCTTCTCTCTTATTAGAAATAACTTCAGAATATGTTGGGTTTATGAACATTTTTTAGATTGCACGTAGTTAGTTTGTCAGAGGGTTGTGGAGTTTTTTACTTGTTTTGATTAGCAAAGAATTTTATTGTCTCTTTTATGAGAACAGCAGATAAATTTCCTTTTTTTTTTCTCTAGCAGAAAAAGGATTTGATGTAATATACTTTAGAGTTGGCAAAAGTGGTGAAAGTAAAATGTTTGAGGAACAACTTGGAGGAGGTGCCTAAATTCATAGCAGGTAAAAGCTCATGTGGTGAAGTCCATTTTTAGTCAGTTTATACTGGATGCAACATTTGTGAGGAGTCTCAGCTGAGAAGTGCTTTTGCAGACCACCGCTGTCAGTTAGAGTTTCTAAAACACTTTTACTAATTAATTCAAATGGTACCACTCTCTTTTATTCTCATTAGAAACAGTAAGACTTGAGGAGTCAAGTCCTGGTTTTGTGCCATCCCCTTCTTTGAGGTGAAACTGAAAACACCTGTTAATTACTGAAACTGATGTAATTATTTTAGGAGAAAGTGATAACAGCTGTGTGACACTATCAGCTGGATTTCTTTGCTTAAAAGAAATTGTCTGTTTTTAACTGCTCACCTTTAAACTTTACATGTTTGGCATGTGCTTTAGAGGCCTTTTTTTCCACTTAAAAATTGCTACTAGGAAACCTGAAACACACATGAAAGTGAGTACAGGAAAAACACCATTTTGCCTGCAGTAAAGCTTGTTACAGTGATTTTAGGAAGCACTCCTGTTTCATAGGCTTTGGATTAGTAACCTGGAAGTCAGAGAGGTTGGCTTTTGTCGCTGGGTACCCGAGGGTGTGACTTAGACAAACAGCTGGACAAAACCCCCTAACAGTAGGGTTTTGTGTACTTTTGCTGAAGTTTTGGTGCAGCTCAGCACTCGACAAAATTGCTGAAATTATTGCATTGAAGGCCAAGAACGCACAGAACACCTCTGGCACCTGTAGTTCTGAGCTGATACAGACTCCATGCTGCAGCTGGGCCTAAGGGCTGGTTCTTAGAGCTCCCTGGCTTTCTTTAAACCCCTTCCTTGCTTTGCAGCAGCACATTTTGGAGGGAGAGGGTCCCTATGCATAGAGATGGGTCAGGATCTTGTATGTGTGCTCATTACATGGCCAGTGCAATAGAGTGGGACGGGTTCACTACTCACACTAGGGTGAGGAAAGCAGGAAAGTCAAAGACTGGAAGAGATTGTGCCCGAGTAAGGCAAAATGGAGTTCCTCAGAGAATAATTTATCTTTTGTTGTTGTTTTTGTTATTTGCTTTGGGGTTTTTGGGGTTTTTTTTTGTTTTTTTTTAAATACAGCAGTATGCTAAAAGTCTTCTACACCCTAAAATTGAAGTATTATTTGTGCATAAAAATACTTTGTGTACGCCAGTACATATTAAAATTGCTTTTTGTCTACTACCCTATGACTGGTTTATTTGCTTAAAAAGAGCAAGTCCCATGTTAAAACTCAGTAGATACACATTAGTTTAAATGCTTTAGAAATATTGCCCTCTAACTACGTACATAAGCCAGGCAGAAGAAAAAATGACGCCTTAAAATTAATTACTCAAAAGCTTTTTTGTGCTGTGGCTTCTATTGTGAAATTTTCTATAACTTTTTTTTTTTTTTCCGTTCCAAAGCAATTGGAAAGATTTGGTCAGTCTCAAGCATCTGTTTGAATATTTCCTAGTGGCAAGGTCCAAACTTGGCTGAGTTGTTTTGGCTGGAGATGGACAATTACGTGATGCTGGAAAATGTCCCTTAGGTGTGGTACCTGTGACAGCCCATGGAAGGAGCTAACCCTGCCCTGCAGATCTAGGGTTCTCTTGCACACACAAATCCATTTGTTATAGGCCTGCATCCCTTATTATACAGTACTTCATAGTGCCGTGCTTAAAAGGCACTGCCATTTTCTGTTCCTCTCAGAGCCAGTGTCCTACAACACCCAAGGACTTGCACACTCTGCTAAATTTTTAATGTCCTTTTTATCAAACAGATGCTACCATTATTCTGTGTGATAAAACAGTTTAAAAAGTAAAGCAGATAAACTGTTTTGGGTTTTTTTTCCCTAGAATTATGTATAAATTTTATTTTATGAAGAGCCAGAATAAGCCATAAGCTTTCCACAGAGTTGTTCCCTGAGCAAATCTGGAAGCAGCAGAGGAATAAGCCATGTTGATGTTTCAGTGCTGCCTATATGATTAGCTAGATCATTGCCTTGGTTTTCCAATATTAAAGCCATGCTGCTGTTTTGTGATGTATGTATGGCCTGGGAAGAAAGGAGATGACTTTTATTTAAGTCGGCTAATAGGTCCCATGGTTTCCAGAGCTGAGTTTGTTTGGATTTGGGTGGTGAACTTATAAAGGCTTACTTGTTCCAGCAGCACAGCAGGCAGACAGGTTCTCCCAGTGGCACTGACATTTACTATAACTTGTGTGTGTGTATCTATCTTACAACTTTAGTGGTCCGCTCACCAGAGGGTTCAGCGCTGCCAAAGAGCACTCTAGGTTTGATTGGAAGGCTTGAGTTATTATGGATATGCATTTGCTTTGGCTGAAGGTAAAAATCTAATGAGAAACAGAGAGGGTGGTATATGTGTGTATGTAGAAAATTTATATCTGAGAGCTTTGCTGCTTTATCTGGGAAAACCCTGTTTGCCTTCAAAGGCCACGTGAAAGCTTCTGTTTATATGCACAGACTGCGAGATCTCGTTTTCTCGTGGTGAAGGATAGTAGGTTTTATTCTAAATTATATGAACTATGCTCAAATCCTTAGATGGGCATACTTAGCACAAAATGTGTGCTACGATTAAAAAAAAAAATAGGGGGAAATGCTCTGCACTTCATTTCTGACGTGCTGGGTAGGCAGGGAATGTGTGTGTGTAATGTGAGACAACATTTATACTTGGACGTAGGTATGTGCACATCCAGATTTATCACTGATTGCAGGTGTTCTGTTATGTTGCTCCTCTGTACCTTTATCTGACACATTTGTATTGGATCATTTTAGTGACTATGAATCATTTCTTTTATGTACAAGGAGTTCAGCCGAGTTGTTAGTGCTGGACATGTTTGAAACAGTAATAATAATGTCTTCTATGTGTACTTGCAGAAATAGAATCTTAGGAATGATTTGCAGAAGTATCTGGGAGAGAAACCTAGTTTGTGTGTTCAAATTGCAAATTGTTTCTGACTAAAGTTTTGACATAGTGAGACTCATAAATGTTTGGAGAAAATGAAATGTCAATATTAAGATACAGAAAAGCTTTATTATGAAAACTTGGAATTTCTAATATTTCAGTAGTGAGGTTTTTTTAGTTTGTTATACTCTGAGTGGTTTTAGAGCCTTGGCCACGTCTACATTAAATTCCTTTAAAATTAAATCTTCAATTTTCTCTTTTATAATATTTTACGGTAGTGTTTGGACTGAGAAATTAGTTTAAAAGTTGTTAAGAACCAGTGTCAAAATTGCTCCTGTTACATTCTGGGTTTAAGACAATGCCCTTAATAAGATGTTTTAACTTTCACTCAGCCCTGAAGTAGTCAGGCAGTTGAAGTAGATGATCATTGTGGGTTCCTTCCCACTGAACTATTCTATTCTGTTCTGTTCCCTGCCAGACATTCTGTTTTGCTTATTTTTACTATTACTGCAGAGGAACGAGTGTGCTGTGGAAGCTGAGCAATAGAACACTCAGCAGCAACTTGAACATTTGACTGTAGAAAAATATGTTTGCACCATTATAATGGTGATGCTGCTGCTTGTTGCCGTTTATCCCATTAACAAACTGTGGATGTTCTTCTGAGCAGAGCTACTCTGAGTTTCTAAAATAAAACCAGACACCTCTCCCTTGTTGGCCAAGCAAAGAAAGCCAGAATAAATTAAGAAAATAATGTGGTTTTTATTTTCTGAATGCAAATAAACTTTTTTTTTTTAACTGCTCCATAAAGAAGAGTGTCATTATTGATTCCAAAATAAACCAAATCGATGAGTTGAGAACACAGAAGCTGTGTACAAAGGGGTTTGAACCTTAAGGAAGTGCAAGACTTCCAGGATCCTTCTTCCCTCTGTCTGTTTGTTAAGGATCTGTGACAACAACAGGACTGTCACATGTTTTCCACTCTCTCTCCATTCCATCCCTCTCAGTATCATATTCAGAAAGCTCTGAAGCTGGTTTAGATCTAAGTCTCCAGATTTCTTGTCAGCCTGTCTGGAAAGCAGCAAAGGTTGAGAGAGCATTTAAAATAATCCATCTCTGGATGACAGGTGAATAAAGAAGAGATTGAATGAGTAGAGAAAGGTGTAGACTAAAGGGGAACAGTAATATGGCGCTTGGAAAGGGGAGGGGAAGGGATAGACAGGATGAGAAAGAAAGCAAGGAGGGAATAAAAGCAAAATGAGAAAGGATATGTCAGATTTAAGAATAGAAAATATAGCAGGAGGACAGCAAAAGTTACAGGGGGAATGCAGGGAAATTTTCTGTTGAAAAAAAGAAGTAGGAAGTGTTACAGTTTTCCTTGAATCTCCCTGCTGAAAGAATGGAAATGACGCAGAATGTCTGTACACACAAAAAAGCTGTAGCTGCTGCAAGTGGATCCTGTCCCCAAATTCCCCTTTTGAGTGAGCACTGGGGAGTGAAGAGAACATAGAAAGGACAAGGGCATTACTTCTTTAATGAGGGAGAAAATGTTTTCTGCAAATCCTGACTTCTACCTCACCTTCATGTGTCAAACTTTGTGTTTCTGCTATTCTCCAAGGAGCTTCCCCAGAGTTTTGCTTCGGTATAATACCTGTTCTCTTTATTAGTTCTTGAGCTTGAATGGTAAAAATTGGAAAATGAGATGATGGGACTAATATCTTAATTATTATATGTGTATTTACTCTGTTACTCTTGTTATTCTTTACTTCCGAAAACAAGGACCATTATTTTTGGAAGTATGGACATCAGTGATCCTTGTTAATATGGGTATATTTTTGCCATATCCTTGGAATTAATACTGGGCTTTGAAAAAGTTGGAATCAGATTAGGGAGTGTGTTTTCAGTTGTTCTGTAAGTCTTAGGTCTTATTCTTTAGATCTCTTCTTGTTTTGAGTAGGGTCATTTCTTTGTAGTTTGCAGTTTTTGTAAAGTATTTTGAGGCTCTAAGATAAAAGCATATTACTGGGGAATGTTGATATTTCTTTACCCTTTTTTTTTTGATATTTCTTTATCCTTTTCACTTAGAAAGAATCCATTCCTTTGTAATTCCTCGGAGAGAGAACTTGAAAATACTCACTTCCAAATCCAACCTGCATGTTAAAGAAAACATCTACACTGTGAGAGGGTTAGTATTTTTCAGTAAATAAATTAATATTACTGGGAGCAAGAAAAGACCTGTTACAGTAGCTGCAGCACAAATGCAAAAGCATCAAAGATAATGACAGCTGTTGATCTGTTTGTGGTGTTAATGCACAACATGTAACTGAGCCAGGTAAAGAGACCAAGCATCAGTGCCCTGCATCAGATCCTTCACACAGAATGGAAAACAATCCCAGAGCACAGAGGGTGCACCTATCAACCCTGCAGATTGTGTCAGCCCTCAGTGCTGCCGAGATCTCATCACAAACCCTTCCTAAACATCTCCAGATGAAAATACGGCTGAGTATTGGAGGTGTTCAGGCATCTCTGCCACACTTGGGTTTGTGTTGTTTATGTGTGTCAGAATTCACTACTTTAAAAAACCCATACAACAATAGTTTGTCTATTTCTGCTGGCAGCTTTATGGTTCTGAGCTATGCTTGCTCACCTTCTCTTTCAGCATAGTTGCTCAGAGAACTTAAAATCAAACCCACATATTTTCAGCTTGGTTTTTGGGAGTTGTTTTGGTTTTGGGTTTTCTTAGCTATATTAAAAATGTGCGGTTGTTCAAATCATCACAAGTTCCCTATGGCGCACTTCAGATGTGTTTTCTAGAAAGAGTTTATGTATGACAATGCTTGCTTATGGAATGCCGTGCTGGGGTATATTTAGATTTGAAAGTCTGTCCCAGCACAAATTTTGTTCTGCTAAAAGGCATTGGCAAGAAAGGAATAGTTTGAAATGAGAATATTACCATCCGAGAACCAGTATTACCTATTTTGATTTAGAGTGGATAAAGGATGTTTTCTTTTCTTTCGTAGTTTGAAAATTAAAATCCCTTGGAATATTTTAGAACATTAACTGTGCTTAAGGGATTAAATGAAGCAAAATGGTTTGGTGTATGTTGAATCAATCAGAATTAAAGTTCGTTTATAAGTGACAGATTTTCTATGCATAGCAACTTTCTTTTAGTACCTCTGGTGTAAATGACTCTTCTTTTAATATGCCATGTTACCTGTGTTTAATGAAGTGAATTAGGTGTGCTGGGTGAGTTATTTGTGAATTTCAATTCTAAACAGGACGAAAATTGCTTTTCAGGACTGCAGTATAGCAGGCTGAGCTTTCCCAAGATGAGCTAGGTGGCAGAATTGACTAAGAAAGTGGTGCTTAGTTATTCCTTAAGCTCTGAATGCCAGTTTGCTCACTGAGTCATGTAAAGTGCAGTCCATTCTAACTTTATACCTTACTAAAAGGAATTATCTGTTTATATCAAATGCATTTTGTAATATTTTATGCAGAATACCTTGGAGCAGATGTATGCTAATTTCCAAAATGCTACAGGCTCTCAGTGAGCTGGGAAAATGCATCTTGTTTTGCAAATCCAATATGGTTATTTAACAGTTCTGTGATACAATTATTTTTCATGTGTATTACACAATGCAAGGTCTACAGAAGGATTCTGCTGATAGCATATTTCCCTGAGGTTCTCTGCTCTGCCTTCCCAACTTTGCCTGCTTTATACACGCAATTTTTGCTGAGGACAAAGGTGAAGAGTGGATAGGAAAACAGGGATGACAGATGTTTGTCATTACTGTTTAATGCTCTCTTCTTGGATACTAAGATGGAGAGTGTGGTGTGAAAACAGAGCAAGAACATGTTTTTAACTTACGTATTATTGACTCAATGGCTTTAAATACAAGTATGTAGCTATTAAATACAAAGTAGTGGTTCGCTGGTAGTTTTGGATGTCAGTGGAAGAAGATATGTTTCCCATGAAGCTTTCCTGTTGGCAATTGTTACACTCTGATCCAGGAAAAACACCACATTGTAACTCCCTGCAGGTTCATCTTTTTTACATAGCCTAAAGAGGACTCTGGTTTTATTATACTGGTGGAAGATGAATCAAAAAAGGTATTCAGGCTTTCCTTTTCTTTTCCCCTTCCTCTTCCCCTTCCCTTTCCCCTTCACTTTCCCTTTCCCCTTTGTTTCCCTTTTTTCTACCTAACTCCCATCTTTTTCCCTTAACCCCTCTGATGCAGTAATGCAGCTCTGAAGGCACAGAGAGGCAATGCTGTCTCAGGAGGACTGAGTGTGCTCAGCTGAGAATCAGGAACTCCTGGAACTTGTACCTCTGCTGCTCAGTTGTTTCATTTTATTGCATTTGTTAAGTCACTCAGATTCCAACACGTTTTTCTTCCCATGAAGTGGCTGATAGCAGGTGGTGATAGTGATGGGTGGTGGCAATAGTCACTGTCACTGCAGTGGCTCATTAATCTCTTTGTAGGACCCTGTTCTGTGAAGGACTGGTTCAGCACAGCCTTCCTGGTGTGGTCTGTGCATTGTGAGGGTTCGTACGTCGCACGTGTGGTGAGGTTCGTTCCAGAACTACTGTTCCAGTCCATGACAGCAGACAGGGTGAAGTAGAAATAAATATGATAATTAAAAGAAAGTTATGCTCATAGATGGTGGTAGACCAGAACATGTATTGTTCCTCATCCAGAGTCTTTGCATTCATTTGCAAATATATGTTCTATTACTGAAGTAATCCAGGGTGTTTAATGGAATTCACTTTCCAATAAAAGGGAAACAATATTGAATCTATTAATCTGAGAGTTATTCCAAGAAAGGATCTTGCTTTATGCAATGGCCTGCTAGGAAACAATTGTTACCCAGCTCACTTTGGGTATAATCTCCATTATGTGTTTTTGAGGTGGAATTTGCAGCTGTACTTACCGTACTTTGTTCCTGCTTTAAAAGTAGTGCTGTATTTGTGTTTTTTCTGTCCTGTACAGTATCTTTTTTGAGCACAGAGCTTCTCTATGATCATGACCCAGTTATGTTGAGTTTGCTAACATGGTTAATAAGAATATCAATAATCATTCATAGTCTTCTTTGGTACTTAGTAGTAGTAGGGGCCTATTACAGTTTTCCTTGGCAGCACATACGGGGGGTGATAAATTACTAATAAAAGTGCCACATGGAACATAGGTCTGCTTTTATTTTTTTTACAACTATTTCTTTCATCTGATTCGAAATTCAATGTGCAAGGTTTAAAAGAATTTTGTGTGTGATTTTGGCTTCTGCTGATGGATTCTGAGCTGTAAATGTTGTGTGACAACGATTCCCTGACTTAATCAGCTTCATTACTTCAATCACCATTGTATAAATCAGCAAATGAGCTTGTCCAAACCCTATTCACTCTTTGAGTCTTATTACTAGTTCTTTTAACTGAGATTAACTATAAACTCCACTATAGGTTTTGTGGGCAAGAAAATGCATTATCTTCTTTCTTTCCTTTGCTGGTAAGAAGTTCAAGCCCTTTAGATGGCTTTTTAGTCCTGTCTTCACAAAGGATGAGATGCATCCTGCAGTCTTCTGCTCGCAAATTGGCTTTTCCCTGAGTCTGCCTGCTTTAGGAGAAGAACTGCAACTCTTCTGCTGGTTGGAGAACTTCAGTGCAACTCCAGGTTGACCTTGGACAAAGGTGAGGAAAGGGACATCCATTTTATGTGTCCCATTTTTTCTCTTGTCATGGAAAGGAATTTTGTAGTTGTGTTACTTCACATTAAAATGATGTAACTTTTACCCCGGCTCTCATCTGGTAGATCTGATAATTTATGATGCTTCAAGTGAAAAAAGTTGACAGAGTACACCCCCAATAGTGTTCGTAGAGTTTCAGCCTTTCATCTTAATCAGAAGATAGCTGTATTATAATCAGCATGTGCATGCTAGTTTTCTGAGACTGCTGCTCTATCACTTCTCACTCCTTCCATAATCCAGTAAATCTCTGTTTCTCAAATCAAGCTTCCCATGTGTGAGCTTTCAAGATGCTGGTAGTACAGAGACAGCTGTATAGGTGTGTAACCACCATATCAATGAGAAATCTTCATCTTCACTGTACACATTCATCACATAATTGGTGCAGTGTAGGAATCTTCATGAACAAACTCTGCCAGGCTCTAACCTACTACTCAGTGTTGTCTTCTCAAACACACATGCTGGATTTTAGATGAATCACTTGTTGCAAGATAGATTCAAGGTTTTTTCAGTGACATTTCTTGTGAAGGAGGAAGTGCATTTCCGGGTTTACAAGGAGAGGTTCTTGGAATTTGAATACTTTCTCCTTTTGCTCCCAGTGTGTTTGTCCTTCTTAGTTTTGCTCCTTGGGTGTAGGACCTTGTGCTTGGAAACTTCTATCCAGCTGAATGGAGGTAGAATTCCAGTAAAGTTAGGTAGGTACAAGGTAAACATTCTCACTGGCTTAAAGGTGTGTTTTTTTTTTTCTTTTATGATCAACCATAGCCCGGGTGAAGCTTCCTAGAGAAAATAACATCGGGTCTTGTGAAAAGAAAGGAAGAGTAGTGGATGTTTAACTCTTTCATTTTATCAAGGTTTTGAACCCGTTCTACGCTAACATTCTTACAGCCATATTGGTGCAGACTGGAATGGATAAATGGATGGATGATAAGGCCACTGACTGCTGGATTTACAGAGCTGTGATGGGTGGTTCAGAGTTCACTCGGTGGCCCCTTAGTGTTCATGTGCCTCAGGGTTTGATTTACGGGCAGTACTTTAACAGCAGTGTGGAGAGGGGCTGAGGAAGCACCATGTGTAGCAGAAGACAGGGCTGCCCTGTAAAGGGGCTTGGATAAGTAGGATATAAAAGGTAAATAGAATCATCAAGTGGTTGTGGTTAAAAGGGACCTCTGGATGTGCTCTGGTCCGACCCCACTGCTTGAGCAGGGACACCCAGAGCCGGCTGCCCAGGGCTGTGCCCTGATGCCTTTTGGGTGTCTCCAAGGTGGGAGACTCCACAACATCCCCAGGTGACTGTGCCAGGGCTCATTCAGCCTCCCAGAGGAACAGTTCCTGCTGTTCTGAGGGAACCTCCTGGCTGTCAGTTTGTGCTCATTGCCTCTGGCCCTTTCACTGGGCACCATTTGGAAGAGCCTGGCTCAGTCTTTTCACCCTTCCTTCAAGCATCTGTGCACATTGACATCCCCCTGAACCTTCTCTTCTCAGGGCTGAACCAGTCCAGCTCTCAGCCTTCCCTCATAAGAGAGATGTGCCAGTCCCTTAATCATCTTAATGGCCCTTTGTTAGACTCTCTGCAGTAAGTCAGTGCCTCTCATGTACTGGGGATATTAATCAATATTGCTAAATATTCATCCTGTAATTGTTCCACCTCCTTTGATTTCTTTTGAGTACATTGGGCATTTTAGAATAGAGGATTCTTCAGTGAATATTTCAAAACTGTTTTGCTGTAGAATTGTGGGTTGAGTTGGGTTTTTTTTTTTACTTTCTTTTTGTTCCTTTCTTTGACACAGAGCCAGGATATTCACAGTTAATAGTGCATTATATACATGTGTGTGATTGTTTTGTCCTGTTTCTAGAAAGGTGCCTAAGGAAAAGACCAAAGTTGTTGATGGAGATTGTTGATTGTGGATTGGACCTGAGGTGTGAACCTGAGGTTGCCATGCAAGCTAGTATCCAGTAATTCTAAAATGGTAAAGTTTGCAGAGACAAAAGCTTTGAAGGAAAAAAAAATATGGTATTCAAATTGTGAAGCTGAGGGTTTAGACATTTCTATACGTCATCAGCAACACCAATTTCCCTCCCTGGGGAACAAAAAACCAACCAACCAAACAAAAACTAAAAAAGAACCTGATGTGCTTTTTGGTTCTTCAAAGATCTTGAAATATTTTTTTAAAGTTTTACTATCTTAATAATGAAAGTTGACTTCGTGGAATTATGAGAAATTTAAAAAATATATTTTGTTTCCTTTGGCAATGTAATGCATGGTTGATAAATTACTCAATTCTTTATGTTGTTCAGCTGCTTGTGGACACAACGTTAACATAAGGAAAACTAAACTGAAAGCAATTTTATGCAGCCTTTTTTACTATACCCTTGAGCATTTTCTAAGTTTGCATTTAATCACAGAATCTTGGCCATGATATTTCTGACAGGTAATTTCCTTAATGCGGTTGACAGAGATGGATTACATGGAAGCCTATTGGATCCAATGCTTTTGTGTGCAAGTGATAAGACCAGATTAGGGTTATCTTGCTCTGAGTGCCTGGAAAGATACAGCCACCTAATAATTCCCCTGGTAATATGGATGGGTTTGTGGGAGCAGAAATTCATGGCTAGATACTGGCCTGCAAAAGCATTACCAGATTCTGTTGCACCTTGAGAACATCTGGGGTGATGTGTGTTTTTCTGTCACATGATAATAGCAAATTATATGTCAGGGAAAGACAAATGTGTTAAATATTCGTCAGATTGGGGAAGTGATAAGGCAACAGGCAGGCATGTCTCTTGGAAATGGCAATGGTTTTTAAAAATAAAATTATTTTGGTAAAAACTGTGAATGTTATTCTTACTTTAGAGAGAAATAACAAAGGAAGTAACATTTATCCTTTTAGCTGCTGTAAATGCTTGTGTGAGAAAATTAATGTTGTCTTGTTGCCTTATTGAAAGACCCTAAGCCTGAATGTTGTTAATCAGGATGAGTTTTGAAAGAGGATTTAATAGTAAATAACAACATCTGAATAAATTTTAGATGTTGAAAATACTCTTTTGCAGTCAAGACTTTTGAACACTTGAGTAGAAAGTTGTATACAAAATCTTGGGGGAAATAATTAAGAGCCATCAATGTATAGCATATTTTTATTTACCTGTAGCAGGCCTTCACCTCAATGGAAACAGGATTTTTCTAGCAATCTCTGAGATCTTGACAGTTTTATAACTTCCTCAGACTTAACTGGAAGAAGAAAATAAATTTGATGGACTTGTGGTTAACAGTGTTGCAGCCAAAGCATCTGTTAGTGGTCTCTCTTTTGGAAACAGAGTTGTTGGAAAGCTGAAGGTTGGAGACGAGAGTCGGTCGTGCTCATAAACCAGAGTCCTGCTGCTCCCTGTGCGATCAGCAGAGACAGAGATGTGTCTTTAGGAGGCAATTCAGAGTAAGGCTTTAATTTAGATGGTCTGAGTCACATCCTGGGGGCTTCTTTGTGTCTCTCGCCTGGTTACTGAGAGGGCTAAAATGAGCAGCTTCCCTAAGATGGAGTCAGCTTTTGGGAGAATTTTCTGGAATAGGGAGCTGTGGAGATTCTAGATGCAGAGAGGCTCTTGAGGTTTTACAGCTTTTTCAGCAATGGAGTTTGCTGTATGGATAAAATGGTCAGAGGGATTTTGCTCGGGACTCGGAGAGGGGGGAATACGGCCACTTTCTTGGCATCATGGCTCTTGGTTCCTCTCTAAACCAGTGCTTTAAAACTGTGGCCATGTTATTTCTGGAAGACAGCAAGTGGGAAAGACCATCCCTCTATTTCAGTAAAAAAAGAAGAGGAAAGAAAAGCCAAACAAACCCACGGAGAGTATTTGGGTTTGGTGTTTCAGGGAAGCTCTGTGTCCTTTGTGTCCCTACATCTTGGCCCTATAAAATATATCACCTATCTTTTTCTTGGTTTATTTTTCCAAGGGGAAAAAAAAACAAAAAAACAAAAAAACAACCTTTAATACAGGGACTGTCTCATGGAAAAGGATCACGTAGGTGTTTAATATATGCTGTGATGAGTAATTTTGGTCATGGTACATCAGAAAGCTACTTTCCCCCACCTTCTTTCTAATAAGAATTTTAATCCATTGATGACAAAACCTCTAAAGTATTTCCTTGCTGCATTGTAATACACTGTGACGAATTATGTCTCAGGAGTTGTAAAATTTTCTCATAGCTTGTAATACCTCATTTAATGAATTGATCACACTGAAATGTAAAGATGAAGCAGCATTTATTTTGTATGTTATATTGCATATAATTTTTAGACTTGACATTTATAGCCATGGAAGCTGTTATTTTACATATCATTTTCAAACCGTATCAGCCTTAAACACATTTAAATTTAATAAGCAAGCAGATTAGATTTGCTTTTAAGCTAGGCATATCATTATAGTTTGTGTTCCCTTCAGTAGGGCACATGCTTACTATTAAATGCAGTATTTAGCTGTCTTTTAAAACCTAAAAATAATAAAAGGGGATGTATTTACAAAAGAAATTGAATATAGAGCTGCTTTTGGGGACAGTGCCTCAGTCATAATTTTTGTAGGATGTAGACATTAAAGTAGGTTTGGGGTTTTATTAAAAATTGCCCTGTTTTGAGGAAATATTAATATAGGAGCTATATGGGTTTCAGTTATGAAATACCAAATCTGTCATAGTAACATATGGCCTGATCATCATCTCCTGCAGAAAAAATCCATGGGAGGGGAGAGCTTATTTGGAAACTCTGCATGATTTACCAGGCAGACTTTCTGATGCCTCAACTTTCTCATCAGAAAGAATTTGTAGCTGCCAAGGAGGTGGATTCTTACAGCCTTCTAACTATTTAAATGCCTTATCATCCATAAAAAATACGTTGTTAGCAGTGGGGGAAAAAAGGCAGCCCTTGTTTCTTCAGTCCTGGCTCTTTTCATCACTAAAGAAACTTTATGGAACATCACAGAGAGAAGCTCTGCTGCCTTTGTGATCTCTTTGTGCTTCCCACCTCAGAATCTTGGTGGATTCTGTAAAAGCAGCTGAGAGAAACCTAATGAAAATCTGAAATTTATAGAATCTCAGGGGACTTTTTTTTGAAGGTTATGTTCTTTTTCCTACTGTATCTACTAAAATATAATTCCAGCATTGTACTTGTTACTGTAGACAAAATAGGATGCAAATAAGAAACTTTTCACCTTAACTCAGAAGGAGGAATGATTTTTTTTTCCCGCAGTTTTCATTCTTCTTTAAAAAATAAGTCTAGAAATATGGTTTTGAATTTTTCCAGACTTTTTGAAAATAATTTTTTTTGCTTTCGACAAAATAAGGCTGATGACTTTTTATCAAAGTTCTTCCACCTAACTGGAAAACATAAGTAGAAGACCTTGTCTTAGAATGTCTTTGAAGAATGCAGTTTTAGAATTACATTTTGAGGTGTTTCTCCTCTTAAATACATCATTTCACATTGTGCTCATGTCCAGCTGGTTAATGAGAGGCAAATCAGATGGGTTGCACCAATACTAGTAAAAAAAAAATAGTGAGGCAGACCAAAGATTGGTGCATGTCTCTTATTCCTTATGGTGTGATGTGGGAAGTGTTTGGCCTGAGCCCAAGGGCGGTGCCTCCCAGGCCCCGGAGTGCTCCGGGCAGAGAAGGAGGCAGAGCACTGCTCCTCCTCCTGCACAAGTGATGCTTTGCTCCCAGGGAGATGGACAGCAGTGCCACAGAACCACTGCCTGTTCTGCTTTGTTGCACAGCCATGGAGCCCACATTTCATAATGGGATGGGGGTAAAGAAGGCAGGATCCTTATAACCCGGGAAAGATATCTCACAGGGCTTCAGGAAGCTGCCAAGTCTCTTGGCTGTTCTTAGCTTTCTACACTTAAATCCATTGTATTCACCATCCACACTGTCAGCAAAAGGGTTAAAGGAATTATCACTGCATTGAACTTGAGTGTGTAGTGCAAAGGAGGCAAAAATGGTCTTCTTAAATTAAACCACGTCCCTCAGCTGACTGCCTGTTGCTGTTTATTTAATGTCCTTGCATATAAACACACCTATGGCTGTCCACATGGGAAAAGCAAGCTGTGATGAAAGCAGATTTCCTGGTCACGGCAGGAGATGGGTGAAGGGACTGCAGAAGGCCAAGGGTTAGTGAGCTGATAAGCTTCCAAGGAAGTACAGGGTTTAGTAATCAGCAGGGTAACACAGAAGAGGCATCAGGAGAATTAGTTGTTTGCTAGGGGCTTTATAAGAGTGTTATTTAAAAATTAGGTGCATAGTTGCCAGTCACACAGACTCGTATAAATCACCCTGAATTCCATCCTGTGCATTTCCCTAGATTATGTGATCTCTGAAGTTTTGTTGACAGTTTTTTTTAGCGTAGAAGACTGGCAATGTACGGTGTCAGCAAAATATGTCACGTAGTCATGAGGTGGAACTGAAGAACTGAATAATTTGTATCATGTCTTGCTCACAAGGATAATTAAATGGAATGGCATTTAAGTTGATGGAGCTACAGGGGTGGCCACTGGCTAAAGAATTGTCTCCCATTTTTTCTGGTGAAATGATCACCAGTATTTTGTTAATTTTCCCCCTTGTCAATGTGTGTTTTAATATCCTTATTTGTCCTTGCATTTTCAAAAAAAAAGCAGGAATAACTTAATTACAGGGACTAGAAAATCATTCTGAAACAAAATTGCTTAAATAAGAAATCATGTTTGTGGAAATGAACATGTTGTAGCTTTTATTCAAATGCAACCTTTCCATTCTTCCGTTCAAACAGAATGTTTTGCACAGTGAAATTAAACTTAATAGCATAAAAAAGTAGTTAAAAATACCCAACCAGCCAAACAAAACAACACCAAAATACTGATTTCTAGGGGTTTGTAGCAATGCATCTTTAAGTTTACCTCACCACTGAAGAGGCCATTTAAAAAGATAAGAGCTTAATCCAGACATCAGTGATGATGATTTCTTGCAATATGATAATAAATATACCAGAGTACCCTTTTATCTTTAGTAATTCAGAATTAATTGAGCTTTTAAAAGTTTTCCTGCTCTGTCATTTAAGAAATCTCATAGCAATTTGTTAAAAATAATGAGACTTATCTTGAGAATAAGGAAAAAATGGGTGCAGTATGTAAGGGATGCTATTTCAATATGGCAGTTGTTGCTGTCTACGTTTGCATAAAGGGTTAAAGATCTTCACCTTACTTGCTTGAAAACTGTAGTCATTAGGTGAAGTCACATGAATTATTTGGAAGGCATCCCCTAAATCAGTTATTTTATAAGAATCTGCTCAACCCTCCCCTTGAAATGATGTATTAGAAATCTATAAAGTAACTTTGTACAAAAATAGTATGTGCTATGCTTTAACAGGGAAAAAAATAACTCTTTCTGGACAATACAGTACTTCTCAGCTGAGATTTGCAGTTTTATTCCCATGATTGTTCTAAAGGTATGCATTTGGGTTTGTAATACAGTAAAGGGAATTGATAATGATTTTAGCTAATTATACCATTTACATGTTTTGTTTTTTTCTTTCCAGTGTCCCTTTGAATGAGGACAGAGTATAATTCCGTATAATTGGAACTTGTCTCTTGCTATTTTTGCCCCGAAGGATACCATTCTAAGCTGAGTATTAGCTGATTTTTCATAGTCAAAACATTCTCAAGCAAGTTTCTCTATTACAGATTATTGTCTTAGTCTTGAGAGGACTCACTTGTGCTTTGAGACCAACATGAACCATGAGAGCCAAGATGTGACCTGAGAGCAGGATCTGAATTGAGATTTCCCACTCGGAAGCAAAAAAGAGCATGTCTGAAACGGAATGAATTAAATATGCATATTCAGGAATTATTCTGTTAATTAGAACTAGTTAGAGGTTAGACAGTGGATTCCTGTGAGAACTCCAAAACCCCAGCTCCACTTGCTGGCTAGTGAAGGGTTTGGGGTGTGCCTGCAAAGCCCACCAGCGTTGCTTGAAGCAGCAGGTCAGTGCAGAGTCATTTCTGAGATTTCTCAGGCATTACCTGCAGCTTGAGGGGCTTGCTTAGAAATATACTCAGGCTTCTAGGATTTCTGTTTGTGAAAAATAATTTTCTTGCAGTAGGTGAGCAGAGAGCTAAGCATTGGATCCGAGTTATGCATTGCACTACCCTAAGTTGCTGCTGGTTGTCATGGTAACATTTTAACTGGTGGTGTCTGTGGCTTGACATCAGAACATTTTCTGTTAAGTGGAGATTCTTCTGAGATAGTAATGGAGTGTTTTAAGTCAGTGGACCTTTTGTACTCAATAAAATATTTAGTAGATTGTAGTAAATATTAATTTGTCCTCCTTTCAAGATAACATACCATGCTGTGTATTTACAGTTCTGTGCTAATAGCATGGTATTCCTGGAAAAGAGTTAATCCATTCTGAAAAGTCAAATTTGCTAAATATAAATTTGCTAATAACACTCTAAACAATAATTGTAGAAGCTGTTTCGCTTTATCCTTTCTAAATACCGTGTGGCAGCTCTTTTCGTGCATTCAGTGGAGGAAGGATTTTAGTACTCATTTGTATTTAAGGCTGAACTTAAACATCTTTACACTGGGACTTTCTTGTTTGGAGTGAGTGAAAATAAATGCATTTACAAGAGCTTATACTGGGGGGGGGAGGGCAGGGGTAGAAATGACTTCTGTACAAAGCTGGTAATGGAACATCTCTCTGTCAATCACATGTTGCTGTACTTTGTGTCTGGCCGTGTTGTGTTGGAGATGAAGCCATGTGAATGCTGCCTTATCCCTCACTGAGATAAGCTTTCAAAGGTGATCTCCAAATCATGTCTGCCACAGAGCAAGGATTTGCTGAGAGTGACAAACACATGCCCACTACATTTCCCGTATGCTTTTCAATAACTGCATTCCGAGGCTGCTGCTGGAAAGGAAACATCTTAGAAAGCTCTCAATAGTGAACTTCAATACAGCTGAATGCATTAAGTGAAAAGCAGAACAGTTTCTGCAAGTCAGGATTTATAAACTTTAATAATGCACTTATCAGGCAGAGACGGAAATTCAGTGTGGAGTGTTTGGAGAAATCATCCTGACGGGTAATGCTAATTCATTCCTTCTTGCTGTTGCACTGCTTCATTGATAGTTCACACGGTTTGATGGCCTTTTGGAGCCAATTTAGCCCTTTGTGGCACATCATAATCTCATCCTTCATCCCTGTGATTTCAGAGGCTTTATGGAAATACCAAGATGTGTCTGTGCTTTAGCACAGCTGATAACAGTGTCTTAGATGACCCCATCCATCTTAATGACATTTTCTATTAATCAGCAAAAGGCTTGCAATGTATTCCTCCTTTTATTTTTGTCATTACCTTTTCCTCTTACCTGTCTATCTGTTAAACAAAATAATAATCAAATGGTTCTCTGGCCTTGCCTTGCTAAATTCAGTCCTCTGCATACCCACCAGGTATTGTTTAACTGTGCACGGTTTTGCTTTTTCAACTGTTATTCTCATAGCTACTCTTGGCTGATATAATTGTTTTGTCTCTACTTTTTTCCTAGACAAGATTAATCCATGAGGAGTTGCCCTGTGGCCACCTCATAGATCTAAAAGTTGTAAGACACTCAGAGAAACCTGCTTTAAACTACACCTTTCAACATCACCTTTCTTGGAGTTAGATAGAGAATCCTCAGGAAACAAACATAAAAAAAGAAAAAGAGAATGAGAGCACTTTTTTTAAATGCAGGGAAATACAGAGTTTGTTTAAAGCTGCGATTGGTATGTAATAATTACTGTGTTCTTTTCTTTTTGTTTGCCATTAACAATATGAATTTGGAGTTTTGCAGCAATGACAAACTGAGCAACTGCAATTTTCATTTTTCTCACAAAGTTTGTTTCAGAAGGACACTTCAAGGCATACTTTTATTGAGCAATAGGAGATAATCTTTTCAATGAAGCATTAAGATTGGATGTATTTATTTCTGTTTCTGCATTTTTTAAAAATGTCATTTATGAAGAAGCACCCTGAGTTTTAGAAAGCAATTTTCATTGTGTCAGTGAGCCATGGACTCACTCTGGATTGCAATTTTGCCACAAGTGGAGAGAACATAGTATTTTTAACTCTATCATCAGCTAGAGTGAACTTAAAATACAAGGAACAGAATAATAACAGAGCATTGCATTTCAGTACATAACGTGAAAATAAATCATCAAGGTATGTGCAACTGCTTTTCAGACATGTTACTTTTTATATGTCTTAAAAACCCACGAGGAATACACCTCTTGATTTAGCACTGCACTTAACATTTCAAGATGTAAGTAGGATTCATTTTTATTACTGTAACCATTGAGGATCTCTATGAGGAAGAAAAAAGACAAGGTATCAGGAACATTAATCTACAAATACTATGTACAAAAACTGTTCCTGAGAGCAAAAAATAGCATGAAATTTTATTCTCACCCGATGTAACTATTTCCAATCGTGCTGGATGATGAAATCCTTTGTGGGAGCTCACCCTGGCCAGCCAAGCTCTGTGGTGGCACAGGAGCCTCCCTGTGTTCAGCTGGCTGTCAGTACTTTCCTGTTGTGTTGTCCTGTAGCTTTCCTTTCCTTGCCTTCCTTGCACTTTATGTTGTTCATCTCAGAGCTGATATGTTCTGGTGCAGCTCCCCTATACCTCCTCTTTGAGTCCTTCATGGGTTCAATCTTTCTTTATAAAACTAGTCAAAGTGCTCGGGATAGAAGTTTTTTTGATTCCTCTTTCAGTAGTTTACTTCATCTCTTGGGAGGTGTAGATGCTATTCTGTCAAATCACAGCTTTTATTTCACCTGACTTGACAAGGGTAGGGCTTCCCCATTCTTTTTTGACTTTGGATATGAATTTCAGGGGATTTTTTTTTTTAAATTTTCTTTTGAACCCATGTCACAGTATGTATTTGGCAAGACAAACCTGCTGTTGGTGGCTAAGGAGGGCTAATGCAGTTCCACATTTCTGTCTTCATTGAGAAAAGCATTAAACAACTATTCTGGGGTAAAAGCAAGATTTTTGGGATAACCAGAGCCACTTTCCCTTCCCCAAGTCTAATTTGGAATTCTACTGTGAAAAACGTGTATACAACTGGTTTTGTCTCCGTGTTTTGGCAGCAGGATTTAGTAGATCAGATACAGTTCTGTGCTTTGTCTGCTTTCCCTTTTGGATCTGGTTTGGAGTTTGGCACAGTGAGCTCAGATCTGGCTTTTCAAAGTCACTGTAGAGGTATTTCAGCAGCAAGATTCTGCCCAACAAGGTCCAGTGAGCAAGTGTGGTGTTCCTTCTTCAGAAAGACAGCTTGAAAAACTCTATTGTACATGGATGTAAAACAACTGCTAAAAAAACCCCAGCACACCCCCTAAAAAAAAAAAAAAACAAAAACCAAAAACCAAAAAACCCCACAAACAACCCAGTTAAACCAACAACAGAACAAACTCTCAGCAAAATGCCATGCTCCAAGAACAGATGTAAATGGCTTTCTGTCAACGTAAATTAATGTTTTTAGAACAATTTTAGAAAAGGCTGGTTCAGGACTACAGCTAAGTGTTTTCATTATTGACATGAATGGTAGAATAGTAAACATATTTTAAAAATTCCCTGAGAATGTCAATCTGAAAGAACCTGGAAGCATACCTTTAGAATTAAAAATTCCCTTGATGGGTGGGAGACTGAACAGAATGCAATTTAGAGCAAATTGAAAGGTCTGCACTTAAAATATTTACCTGTGAACATGTAAATGCATCATGACTGCATAGGTAGCGTTGTGTACAGTGATTTTGGTTTCTAGTAAATCAAAGGTTGGACATATTAAAGATATCCTGCCATTGCAAAAAAGGCATGCCCATGCCATAGTTTTTATACAAAAACCAGATTAAACATCAGTAAGGCCTCTGCAATGGTACCCTTGAAAAAAATGGCACTTGTAAGGCTTCAGCTGCATGGCAAAATTCTGGGAATGCTTCAAGAACAAAGTGGCTGAATCAGTGGAGGTACTGGGGAGAGCAATATAAAGCATGAGAACTCTGGAAAAGGTGACCTACAGGGAAAAGCTGGGGAAGAGAAGCCTGAGCAAGGACTTGATAATAGTCCTCATGTACATAAAAAGAAGCTGCAAGAAAGTAATCAAGTTTTTCTCTGTATTCCCTGTGCAGTGGACTCACTTTGCAGCAGGAAAAGCTTTCTAATGGAAAAGCATTTGAGAACTGGAAGAACTTCTGTAGAAAGACAGTGAAATCTCTAGGGCTAAAAGTGTACAGAAAGAGTTTAGACGGAAGCTGTAGGTGCGGCCCATCTTGGGAGCTGGAGGAAGGTGTGGAGGAGTGAGGGGGCAGCCAAACTATCAGTCCAAATCAGTTGTATTTCTCTATTATTTCCTTACCTCACACACACTGGGGACAGTGATGATTTTTACCTGTTTTTGAGAAAGTATTCTCCTCTGCTTGATTACCTTGCTTTATTTTGTCTATTGCTAACATGTTTTGGAATAAATAAAAATCACTTGAAACAATCAGTTTTCAAATATAGCAGCATTTATTTGCTTTGTTATGTGTGTTTCTTTTGCTTTTGAAACTAAAACGTGAAAAAGCTTATTTAGGGACTGGCTATTTAATACAGTATATTAATTGATTAATAACTACTGAAGCAAGGAAATATATGAGTTTTTGGCACCAGAATCAGAATCCCAACTTGGAAGCAGCGTGTCATAGGCATTCACTGCTTAGTCCCTAGGGCACACTTGCAGATGCTCTTTATTCATTTAGCACTTCCTGTTGGCTCACTCCCAAATTCCAGAGGAATTTCCTCTCTTT
>NW_008238321.1:849117-875487 GCF_000691975.1 Corvus brachyrhynchos
CCCTCCAAGTTGGAAATAAAATTTTATGATCATAGTTGAGGAGAGGCTATGGCACAGTGCAACTTAGTGCACATATGTCCAAATGCAGGGTACTGCTGTGGGCTTTTAGACCTGTGGGGGCCTAACAGAGCGTGCCAGATGCATCCCAGTTATGTGCCATTGAAGACATCATTTGGAAGGAAAAGAGGCGTGGATGTAAGAAGAGAGGAAGAAGTGATCTGTGCAATTTAAATTGTGTAATGCTAGCACAGTAATTCAAATGTCCTAGAAGCAATGTTCTTTCCGTAGTGCCAATGTCCGTGTAGCACTCGTCTTTCCCATGTATTGAACAGAGTACATCTCACTGTTTAAACCCTTTTTTATACCTGTAGGAAGGCAAGTTGTTTAGGCATGTTGTGCATGAACCTGAATGGCTGCATGTTTGTTACTCAAGCTTTGCTTTCACTCAGCCTAGGTGGATCTCCAGCTCTGCTCTGGGTTTGATTCCAGCCTGCTGCTTCCTGATGGGATCAATATGAACCAAGTCTGAGTCCTTTGCAGCTGCACAATGCCACCAGCTCTGCTTCATTCCTGTCTGGGATGTGGAGGGTCTGTGTCCACTGCTGCCCCATGGACTTGGAACAGTGTGGGCAACACTTTGTGTCCCTGACTGGGACACAAACATAACCCAGCAGACTGAAGCTTGGAGATAGAAAGAGGCCAGAAGGGGAAATATCAAAGTGACTGAGGCATAACAAACTGATTGCTTGACAAACTGCCTGCAGGCAAATCATCTGTATTAACAATTATAATTGAAAACCATATATGTGGCAGAAAAGAATATAGTCCATCAATGGGAGCTTTCACCATTTCACTAGAGCCATGAATTGGGTCTGGAAGGGATAATGCAGGTTTTGGATATTTAAGCAACTGCCTTAGCTAGAGTTGTTTTATTCAGATCTCTTGACTTCTGTTGGGCAGTGTGTCCAGCCCTCACACCGTGGAAGGTCAGGAATGTTTATGAACTGCAAAGGCAGAGGAACTCCATGTAAATGACCAGTAGGCTGGGAAATGTACTGACCACGGAAAGATGTAGAGACTCCATATGACTTTAAAAAAGCAATTAGACCGGCTTGCCCAGAGCTGATAAGTGGTGATTGTTCCCAAGTGATACACGTTTCCTGAGGGAGATAACGAGTTGACAGAGGTTTCTTCAGTTGAAGCAGCAAAAATGTAACAGCCAACACCCAGGCACCAGCTCTAGAAAAACTGAAGTTGCAATATTTTGGTACTGAAAGAAAAGAAGCATTGGTACAACTTTCTGGAGAGCTACTTCTGCATTTCTGAGAATTTGAGAGTTTGGGGTTTTTTTCCCAAAGCATATGCTCTATTTTGAACAGCACATGATTCAGAGATAGCTTTTTTTTTTTGTTTGTTTTGTTTTGTTTTGTTATATGTGAAATCAAGGGATTTTTTTTGTCTTACGAGCTCTGGAGAATACAGTTGTGGATGTTTAGTGCCACTATATATGTCACTGAAAAAAGTTTGGTAATGCTGATGGTATGTGGGAATAGGTAATCTCTACTGAATTACTTTTATTTTCAGGTTGTTTTTGTTTGGTTTGAGTTGGGATAGAAGATAGGGAAACAAAGCCCAACCCTGTAGAACTGAAAAGTGTAGAAATGCAGTAGCTGCATGAGAATACTTATGTGCCAGCTGCTGAACATAAAACATCGTCACTGAAGTATAAAATCTGACAGGGAAGTGTAGCTGCTGACAAAGAACATTTTATCTGTGTGACAGAGAAAAAATAACACATATGGAAGAGAAAAAAAATATCAATTAGCTACCTATGGTATGTAAGCTTTCAGTTTTGATGAATACTGGCTAAAATGATCATAAATCTGTTTTTTAAAGATTCTTTCTTTGCCTCACATGTGCTTTCTATTAGGTATGCAGTTCTTAAACTTCCATGTAATTTTTGCAGCTTCTAATTAATATCAACCTAGGCAATTACCCAAGAAAGTCTAAGTACTTGTTTTTAATTCAGTATTTTATACAGAAATATCAAATAAGAACTGCACAGGAAACTCAAGAGGAATAGCTAACACTGTCCAATACACTCCTGATAGATCAGCTGCTTCTAGGGAGAAATAGGAAAAAGTGCCTTGTTTTAGGACCTATTTTCAAAACTCGTTCCTAAAATTATATTGAGGCAATGAGCTACCAGAGAAGAAATGCAGGTAAGGTGAACAATTCTCCAGAATATTTCTTTTAGTCTTGTTTCAGTTATAGAATGGCTGTTCAATTGTAGTCCAAGGTTAATTTCTGTGTGCCTTTGCAAAGCTACTTCCTGATGAAGATAAGGAGTAATAACATAGAAAATATTTCATGATAGAGCCTTGTCATAGCTTTTCCAAACTGTCTGGGAGCAAGGAGTTATTAGAGTAGAATAAACATAAAATTTCAGTGCAGATTTTCTGGCAGTAAGAGCAAAGAAACATGGTGTTTATAAATTACTTAGGAGCTCACAGAGGAGAGGAACTTTGCAAGAGACAGGAAGGGAGGAAGAAATGCCTAGAGACAGGTTTGTTGGGAACAGGAGACCACAGACCTGTCCAGCAGTGAAGCATCTGTAGCACTGAGCAGGATCCAAGTGAAAAGAGAAGGGGGATCCTGAGGGGGTTGAATTGGAGGAGGAGAAGGAGAATTGAAGCCAGGAATAGGTTTAAGAGACCTTATGGGTATGGAGAGAAGTCAGCTAAAGCTTGATGAAAGGGGAGTGAAAAATTAAGAGAAACTGAGTGAGAAGACAAGGACAGCAGGGAGTTTGCGATGCTCAGAGAGTGCTGCAGGGAGAAGGAAAGATGGAGAGGTCAAACATGTAAAGGAGGAGAAAATGGAGAGCAAGAAAGAATAAATAGATGAAAACTTAATCTGTTAGATCAGTGAGGCTCCACTAATTCAGTCATACCAGAAAACATCGGGTTTGTTTCGTGTTTGTAGTATTTCTGAGGACATTTACATACAAAAGGAGCTAGATACAGAAATGTCTGTATTAAGTGGGTTTGGAGCGTCCTGTAGTGCTGAGCCTTGTAAATACACAGGAAAGTGCAGTCTGTGTACTGGTATACTTCTAGCCTGAGAGAAATAACATAATAGATATTGGTAAAGTGGAAGAGGAAAGTAGAAACAAACAAACAAAAAAATTGGCCCCCGCAATTCTTCAGCATCTGGATGAGAGGTCTGCTGAGTAGAGCTTTGCTTCTTCCATCGGGGGCAGAAGCCACGGACAGGGAATAGACCATGAGGTCTGTGCTTCCCTAGAGTCCCTCTCATCTCCCACCCTGGCTAGAATCACTTGAAGGATAAATGCTTTCAGTGTACAGATAGATTTCTTTGTTTGTTGTTTTAGGGTTTAAGCTTACTGTAGGAAACTTTTTTTCCAATTTTTTTTCTCTCTTTATTTCTTGATCTCACTGCAAAGAATTAGTTTTAGGGCATCCCAAATACATAGGGAGAGAAGTACAGAATGAAAGGGCTTAGATCATAGATTGGAATGTGCATTTAGTTGTTTGTGAGGGTTTTGTGGTTTTTTTTGGTTTTGTTAGGATTTGTTTGGGGTTTCTTTAATCCTTCAAATAGAGCTATTAGCCAGTGACAAACGTGTCTTTTTATCAGTCAGAAGATACCTGGGGTGAGAAATAAGCACTTTTGTCTGTAGCATTTACCACCTCAGTGGTGACATGAAAGCCTCTCTAGGTGTGATTTCCAAGACTGGGAGCTGTCATTCCATGAATGCGAGATGGTAACTTCTCAAGGTTTTTCGATTATAGGTTGTAGTGCTTTACATCTCCTACAATACACCACTGCTCTATCTTAATGCTTTGCATTTCAGAATTTCCAGAAAGAACTGAAGTAGCTTATGGCAGACTTCATTTGTTGCTTTAGTCTGTGTCTCCCAGCAGTCTCCCCAGTGCAGTGAAATTCAGCGTGCTCTATCTGAAGTCACCGAGAGCTGATCAAGAATTTTTTTTTGTTGTTGTTGGTTGGTTGGTAGGTTGGTTGGTTGGTTTTGGTGTTTATTTTGTTTGTTTCTGTTTAGGTTTTTTGTTTTGTTTAAAGTTTTTTTAGGGAAAAAAAAAAAGTAGTCAGAAAAGCTCAGTATTGATCTTTTACCAACACTTGCAGTTAGTAAACAGAAACAGGCTAAAGGCATCCAGAGGAATTTCATATGGACAGTGCCTGTTTTTGCTGTGCCAGTGGTAGTTTTGTCTTTAGACAAAGCCCCAGTGTTTAGTGAGCTATCAAGCAATGAGTGATTTCTATACACTTAATGGGATGAGATCAGTAAATTATCTGGAAATGGTTTTAGGAGCAAAACCATTTCAGCTGGGCTAAAGGTCCTTCTCTCATTCTTTGTGCTCTGGGAAGTTATAGTGTTTCCAGATCCATTATCTGTGCGTTATATGGAGATTTATTTACTTTCAGCAGCAAAGTTGATCTTGTTTACTTCTGTAAGTGCTTGCTTTAGATGTTTTCTGAAAGGGATAGGGGGGGAAAAAGCTGGTTTTTGAAATAAATATTATATTCTGGTCACTTCTAGCCTTCATTACCCACTTTTTATAAACTGGAGTTTGCTGGCTTTTTGTCAGCCTCATTGCAAAGCTTTGTTAATACTTTGCCATGAAAATGAAAGTTTCATACACGTTGACATAATTAATGAAGAGGCAGGCAGCACGCTCTACCAATTAACACCACAGGGAAAAGTAAAATTGGCTTCCTTTTTGCGTGTTGTGCCAAAGCGAAGAACTGTTAACACACAGCAAATAAATAGAGATCCTTTTAATGAGCTGCAAGATCGAGCTGAATAAGTCTGAAAGGATGTTGTGTAAACATTGCCAACTATTTAGAGTGTTAAGAGTAATTGATGAGCTTAGTTGAAAGTTTTGAGGGGTTTTTTTTGGGGGGGAGGTGGGGCTGGAGAATCTGTCAAAGAATGGAAATACTGCTTGTTAATAAATAAATTGTATTTTCAATGCAGCTATGAAGGATGTTAAAGAATGTAACAAGCATTTTAGAACGAATGTGGGAAAAAAAAGAAGCAGTTTACAGCTTGCTACTTGACCAAGTTTGTCAGAACTCATCTTTTCAGCTGAGTATTTCTGTATTTCATAATTACTCTTAATGAAAACTTGACTAATTTTTCTCTGATGCTGATTCCAAGTAGCACAACCATCTGGAAAGATGAGATATCACTCAACCTTGATTTTTTCCAGTTATCCCAGAAGTTCTAATAGTAACAATAACAGGTTAATTTTTTCTGTGCTTTATGTGAAGCATTCTGTTTACCTTGAGATGTACGTGTAGAAAATTCAGAGCAGTTCAGGTTCAATTTTTTTTCAAAAGATTCTTTCATCAAGCAGAATTATCCTAAAAGCCTTCTAAATAAGACTGAGTTTTCGAAGAACACAAAACTCCAAACCTGTAAAGGCAATTTATAGGTGGAAAGAATTAATGTGCACTGGAAGTTAGAAGGGCAGCATCATTTAGATCAAAGTCGATATGTAATAACAGGAGTGCAATTTTGACTGTTCAGTGGCACCAGCTAGCTCAGAATATCTTTATATAAGAAAAAAATAAGTCATCTTCACTTTTTGTTCATTCTAAATGATTTGAATTTTGACAATAATCAATTCTTAGTATTTTATTTCAGCCCAAGTGTTGCATGAGGCTAGATCCAGCTTATCATTTTCATATTGTATGCAAGCAAATCACCAAGATTTCTCTATGAGCCTCTGCACCTCAGCCTCGGCTCCTAGATAAATCTTAAAATATGTCAGAATTGTAATTAAGGAAGCAAAACATGGCAAAGTTAAAAGTAATAATTAGAAATCAATAAAGATTATGCTAAACTTGCTGAACAATTGACCTTTGTAATGGTCATGTCTGCTCTGAGTTACCACCTCAGCAGAGAATTATGTGTCCCTTCACTTGGAATGTTAAAGGTGAAACCAGAAGTATCCAATAACTGTACAACCAAGAATATTAATATGCAAAACCAGCTAGAGACAGTTTATTGTGTCTGTAGCTCTTCTACTATATGTTGAGACATATATTGCTGAGTAGTTATTTAATCAATATTTTCTCTTTTTTTTATCTTTTTACTGCCTCCCCTCTGCATCTCTTTTGTTTTTCTCTTTAGCCTCTCACACAGCTGCTTCTAGTCTTTCTTGTGTATTCTCCTTACACATCTTTATATTGCCTAACCTTTTCCTAACCTAGATTTTGCCCTTCAAAATGTTTAATGGACTTTATTCTGTCTTTACTGATGGGCCAAGTCTCTGTTGTGGTGGTGTTGGGACTGCCTGGCTGTTCCCAGTTAATCTGATGGCTGTCATCCTTCCCTCTCAGCCAGCTGGCTCTGCCTCTGCTCTGCTCTGGCTCTTGCCACCACGAGCATAACAGTGTCTGTTCTCTCCCACCTTCCTCCCTTCTGACATCATGTGCTTTTTTCTGCCACCCTTGCTGTGGCCCAAGTGCCTTCTGCAGCAGCCCAGTAGAACAACTTCCAGAAGAGCTGTAATCCAGAAGGACAACGACTGAGTTCCAGCAGCGAAGATGCAGTAGGAGAGAGAGAGAAAGGACAAAATCCTCTGTAAGGATTTATAAGAAGAAACTACATTTTGGCATTTGTGAGGATTCTGTGTATAATTGTATCTTCTCTAATTGACTTCTGCTTCAGAAAAACATTTGCTCTCTTCAGTGCTTCATTTTTCCAAGATTATAAAGAGATGAACTATTACTTAAGGGTTGTGGTTTAACCCCAGCCAGTAACTAAGTACCACAGAGCTGCTCACTGAGCACCCCCACTGCTGCCTGCCCTGGGAGGGAGGAGAATTGGTAAAAAACCCCAAAGCCCGTCCGTTGAGATAAAGACACTTCAATAGGTAAAGCAAAACAAGGAATTCATTCCCACTGCCCATGGGCAGGCAGGTGTTCAGCCACCCCAGGACAGCAGGGCTCCTCATGTGGAACAGTGACTTGGGAAGACAAACGGCATCACTCCAAACATCCCCCTCTTCCTCCTTCTCCAGCTTTATGTGCTGAGCATGGCATGAGATATTCTGGAATATCCCTTGGGTCAGCTGAGGTCATCTGACCTGGCTGTGTCCACTCCCTTGTGCATTCCCAGCCCATGGCTGGTGGGGTGAGGAGCAGAAGCAGCTTTGGATCTGTGTCAGCTCTGCTCAGCAGTGGCAAAAACTTCCCTGTCTTATTAGAGATTCCTTGTGTTTGCAGCACAAATCCAACCCACAGCCCCATACCACCTACCATGGAGAAAATTAACTCTCTCCTAGCCAAAACCAGCAAATTAAATTAAATAATTTGTCTTCAGGTTGTGCAAAGTTCCTTTATTGGATCTGACCAAGGATAAAATATAATTAATAGTTCATTAACAGTTATCAAGAAAACATAAAGTACAATGAATGCATTAAAGACTGATGGTCATAATTTCTGTGATAGAAAACTGGAATGATGTGGACATCTTTAGTGTTGAAATTCTTCTTGCATTCATGTTTTGTACAGCAAGCATATTTCTGGCCACCCATATGTCCAATAGGTACAAAGAGAGAAGGTGAGAAGTACAAAATATCTTCTGTTGGGTGACAGATTAGGGTCCTTTGAGCTGGAATGATGACAGATGAGTGAAAAGAGAGGCCTATACAATCAGCAGTGCTTCAAAGAAAATGGAATATTTTGCAGTATAAGAATTAGTACTCAGTGGTATTGTCAGCCAGTATGCTTAATATTAGCATAACTAAGTCCTTTTTTTCACATGGAGCAGAATTGTGGCACTTAGAATTTATTTGGGATCAAGCAGGATGGATCCAGAGCTTGTGTAAAAAGTTCTGGCTCAGGAAGCTCAGGAGTCACTGGCTGCAAGGTTATGATTTGAGGACAAGGGCCATGCTCACAGGGCATTTCTTATGTTCCTCCCTAAATGTTTACCCCTGTGATTTTGGACTAGATCAGCCTTTTCTCTTGGGCAGTGTGGCAATTCTTACATATTAAAAATATGTCTGAACTAGATGTGGTTGTTACACTGCAATCAGTAAGGGCTAATTAAACAAATTTAATGTTCAAAATCCAATGAAAGAACAGCTTTATGTGTTTTATGTTTGTGTGCCTTGAGTTACATTTCTGCAACTAAATATGAAGTGCTTTAGGTGGACAGGTTAGAGCTTATTAATTACCTTGCTCTGTACATATAAGCAATATATGTGCCAGCTCCAATCTCTAATAAATCCATCAGCTCTGGGGCTTTTCCTGTTCATTCCCACTGAACTGTGAGTGCATGTGACAGGCCATGGCTCTGTCAGAACGAATTGTCCCCCTTGAAAAGCTGGCAGCACAGGGAAGTGACAACTTAATGGAAGCTAAAGCACTCTAATGGCAGTGCCTGGTGAAAGCCAGGGAAAGTCATCCACAGCATTTGCCCTGGCTCTTGAAAATGTCTCTTTGCATTTCTGGTTATGTGCAAGATATTGGAGCTTTGCTGGAGTCACATTTGCAGGTATTATTCAATGAAATGTGATTCAGTCAAACACTTGTTTGTTGATAGACTTCATTCCACTGGGGTCAGCCCCTGTGACGCTGTGACCTTTTTCCATGTGCTCTGAAGTACTGCAGCATCACTCACTTTCAAACCCCTGATTCTGGGAGTCACTTAAACCCATTTCCAGTATGTAAAATGAATGGAAGTACAAACATTTTATCCCACAGTTCACATAAGTACATAGATATTTTTATTTAGTTATGAATGGAATATGTGTTTAATAAAATGGATGAAAACATAATGCACTTATTTAAGTATATTTGTTTACAGGTGAATAATATAGAGGTTATTTCTCCTGCCTTTTATTAGTATTATGAACAAAAAGTTGTGTTGAGCCAATAGATAAAATTATTGTCTTGAGATTATTTTGTGTTGTTTTAATATGTTTTTAGATTACATTGGTGTATTTGAACATATTTATTTATAAATAAATAAACCCCCAGTAATTTGCATATATTTGTGAACTGTCTTATAAGTGCCCAGTGATTACATTTAAATATTTTCATTTTAATTACATTTTAATATTTTAATAACTTTTTATATATGAAACAGTGGATATTCCATCTAGATTATTGCCTTTTTATGAGGTTTGCATGCAAATAATTAGCTTGTTCCTGGTTTTCTTTGTGTGATGGTGCTTTTGGACAAAACCAGACTAGCAATGGCTTTCAGTAGAATAGTATTTCTTCACATTTTAATAAAAAACATGTATGCTTTTCAGGTTGTAATTAGCCAGATAGATTTTAAAAAAAGTAAAGAATATTCCTATTAATATAATTTCTAAGATTTAGTGAACTTAATCAGTACTATAGCATTTATCCAAGTTCACAGAAAGAGAACAGGCAAGGGCAGACCCAAGAGGACTTCAGAACTGAAAAAAAGAAAACCAAATGACCATTCTAACTTAAAAAAACCCAACCAACCCAAATGAACCAAGCAAAGGCATTTCTGCATTGTTCTTTCCATGATTATTTGCTTTCCAGTTGGGACTTTGACATTGTTTAGTATCTAACAATTATTTTTGTTAAGGAAAGGTGAATGATCTAAACAGACACTATTGTTTATGTTGTTCTTAACATGAATCTACTTCCTCCTTCCCCTCTCTTCAGCTGTCCTAGGAGACACAGGAAAGTCCAAACTGCTTAATGAACCTTTGAAGGTTCTCTGTGATTTCTGCCTTCCCCCTGCCAATACAACCCTGTAACAAAACATTTCCAGCAGAACCACTCTGCTCACCTTGATTTGGGACAGTGACAGCTGCCTGTGTTTTTCCCTTGCTTTGTGTCTGCTTCCATTCAGGAGGTTTGGTAATTTTAAGGCTTATCCTAAAGCTCTGGGCTATAGAAATATCAACTAGATAGTTTATAACAACGGATATTAACAAATTTTTGCTATAAAATGGTTTTCAGAATGGCTCATTCTCACATATTTTCTCATGGAGTAAGTCCCACTTCAAGTACAGAAGCTGCCCTTGTCTATATATTCAGGGACTGTGGGGTTTATATTATATAGTAGTTCCCATTTCAGTTCCTTAACAGAAACATTCTCTATTAGAAATTGTTTCCTTAACACACAGAATCAATAAGTGCTCACATAATCTTTGCTTCACTTAAATTGGGATTTTGCTCAGGTAAGAATTTAATTTCCCAGTGTGAGAGATGTCTGCCCTCTTTTACTGGGTGCACCAAGATCCTTTAGGAGCCAGAGCAGAGGTTCCCATTTGTTTTGTCACTTTGATTTTGCAGTTGCTTGAAATAGTCAGTTAGCTCCTTTTAAGCTCCTGTTTTGAATGACTTTGTGTTATTAGAGGAAATACAGACTGATTATCACTTTCTTGTCCCCTAAACTTAAGCAGACTTAATTGTAGATTTACAGAATTATATATTGATACTATAGCTATATATTTATATATTTTTTTTTGTATATGTGCATATATGGTTTTTTCCTTCTTAGGCTAATGAAAAATTCACTGTACTGATGAGCGTTATGTTGTCAGCTGAAGATTAATTCTTGCTTTTTAACAATATTTTATTTTAATTTCTTTTAACTGGCTAAAGGCAGCAAACCAGGATCTTCACTATTTCACTTTCCTGCAAGCCACTGATTGATGCAAGGGATTTTTTCCTTCATGCAGGTACACATATGTTTGTGTATATATGTATATACATACATGTATATGCAAATTATTCTCTGAATTCATGTCCAAATTGCTAATTTCATATTTTTAAATTGACACAATTGATATTCTATGAAACAGTGCCAAGTTTACATGCACACAAAAATTGAAATATTTGTCTGCATGCTGTGATTCAAGTGAGAGTGGGATTTTTCTGCTCACACTGACAGCTCTTTTCCTCAGACCTCTGTTGCCTCACCTTGAGAAAGTAGCTTGCTTTCAATTTATGCAGAATAAATACTGTGCCTCATGCAGGGAGTACATTGGCACATGTAGGGGACATTTTTTAATTTGGGCAAAGTGTATAATATATCATACATGTTTGCTAAGTTGTAAGAATTTAAGATCACTTTCTTCAAGAAAAATCTGGACTCTGGAATGGTATCAAGTTTTGTTGGAACTGAGACAAAAGAGAAGTGTGCACAATAATTATTTAGTTCATCTCTGGGCTGCTTTTTAGGTGTTGTGAAGGAAAAAAGCAAGAGGAAATGTAGTTGCAGTCAGAGGTCAATGTAAAGAAGTCCAGGTAAATCAAAACTATTCTACACTGTAAATAATTTACTCCTCTCTCTTTGCCTTGTCCTTTCCCACCTCACCCCTACTTCTTATTTGCCCCACCACTGACTTTTCATACCTTGTTTGCTTCTTTCTAGTGTTGTTAATCCAAGGTAGTTTAACATGTAGAAATGCTCCAGGTGGGAAAATCTGATGGAAGTTTGCAGTGTTTTACAGCCTCTTTATTGCCTCTAAAATTCTGAGAGGCAGGTAAACCATCTAAGACCTCTTGGTGGATCTTGTGCAGGGTGTGCAGGGATTGCTGTCTCAGTCTCAGAGGAGCGGAGATTCCAGCTGAACTTGCACATGTGATCAGGGACCCACCAGTGTCAGTGATGTGCGTCCTTCTGTTTACATGAAACAAATTTGGAATTTACACAGAAAACTAATGGAGTCTCTGGTGTCTCACAGATTTCCTTGGCTTTATCTCCTCTGTATAATTAATGTAACCAAGTGAGTGGATGAGCACTTTTCTGTAGGAGTCAATAGGCAAGGATGTTTGGAAAATGAATGAAGTGCTAAGATTAATTGCAAGGCTGCCTGCCTGAACAGCCTGGTGAGAGACTCAGAAGGAAGTGCCAATGCCATTATATCCAAAAGATTTCTTTATTAAAAGTTGTTCATAATCTCAATAACATTAGATATCAGACTGGACTGAAGATAATGCTTTATTGTTACTGTCCTAGTCTTAACAATTGCAAACTATTAATTGCTGTTAGAGAACAATTCATATGAATATTGATCTCAATCAGCTCAGCTGGATTTTTAGTATTCTTCATAATGATGGCCAATTCCAATAATAATTAGAAAAATGTACTTTCTAAAAGGTACAGGGGTTGACTAGTCAGCAGAATTATTTAAATCAAAGTTTTGTGTGATGTGAACTACTTTTTAGAAAAAAAAAGAAAAACAAAAAATCAGATGGTAACAGGATACAGTTAAGGAATTCTGGGTTTGCTTTGCATTTCTTTAATCATTTTAGAGATCATTGGTCTTTTGAGTCTAGATTTTTTTTTCTGTTTATTTTAACAAAAGTGCTGCTCACCTATAGCTTGCCAATATTTTTAAATAGATTTCCTGAAGGGAAAATATAATACATGGTGGGTTTTTTTGGGCTAAGTTTTAGGAGTATTTTGAATCTATTGGTTAATTCTGTCTGCAGACCTCTCTTGTTGTTTTGACTGCCGCTCATGTAACACCTGACAATGTGGATCTAAAATGTGCAGCCAGTCTTGTGAATGGCAGATAGGAACATGGAAGTGCAAGGAGGAAAATCCTGAGTACTCAAAGGAAGGAGCTTGTCAGCAGGTACTGTGTTCAAGTTCAGACAGAGGGGTGTTTTTTTCCTCTACCATTTTAGCATGAAATCAATGGGGAATGCATAATTTTTTAGATGTGTCTGAGATTGCACAACAAATGGTCACCAATGAGACTCTCAGCTGCCACACAATCTGGCACAGATCCTTTCTGCTCCACAGTTCCCAGTTGCATTCAGCCCACTGTTGATGTGATGCCTCTTTTTGGCTCCTTGCCCATCTGTTTTAGTAATTACTGTCATATAGACTGATATTTCTAGACTAGAAACCATGTTGTTGTGGGATAAGCCCATTGGAGTTACCTTTTGTGATGTGTTCAAGCAGCTCACTGACTTCTTACTTTAAACTATAAAATTTGCATCACCATTTCCTGCAACATATAGAGAAGGATACTATGATTTTTGGTGGTTTTTTTGAACACAAGGAATTATAATGAAATATAATCAGATTTTGATAATGCTTGCTTTTTATCATGGTAATGGTACTTTCACAGTTTTAGCCCTTTCTTATTCTTTTTTAGGATCACAATAAAAAACAGTGTCCTTGAATAAACTATTTGTGTTAATAAGTTTTGGAAGACATAATTTTTCAAGTGTAAAATATACAAAGAAGTGGCTTGCCCTATCCAAAACATCCATTAGCACAACAGGACCATCCAAAATGACATCATTACATATGCCAGCTAAAGCACAAAGATTTCAGGAGGATGAAGAGCAGCTTTATTCTGACAGGAATTGACTAGAATCAAAGGTGAGTTAAAAGAAAGGATCAGACAACATCCTATCACCAACTTAACCCATTAACAGACCCAGGGGCAACGGCAAAGGAGCCAACACAAATATCAGTGGAGGGTGCCAAGGAGCCAGATGCCATCACTGGAAAATCACTTCCTTGGCTTGGCATCTGTGCCTTCAGCCTGTCAGCCACAAAGGGAGAAAAAGCTGGGCAAGCAGCATTGTTTTGGGGGCTGTAGAGAAAGTGCTTCTCTCTCTTCCCTTTGCCTCTCTTCATAGCAAGCCTTGGCCGACTTGCATGGGAAAAGTTGGTAATGAGTGTAGAAAGAACGTGGGCATTTCCATACACACATAAATATTTTATATATTTATATATGTGCATGTGTGTATGTATGCATGTTTATATGGAAATGTGCATATGTGTGCATTTGGGCAGGTTGGTTGGACCAGAAAAAGGGAGAGACCAAGGAAGGAGGCAAAAGAAACCAGAGCAAAGTAAAACCAGAACAACACAGGACAGAACTGTGAAAATAAGTGTTTGCTTTCCATACACCACAAAGTGCTTATTTTAGTGTTTTTAATAGTGCAACTTCAATAATTTCTCTCACTTTTCCCAAGTCACATCTGCTCAGTAGCCAAATTCTTGATGTGTTCTCTTTGCAATGACATTGCACATAGGCAGGTTCAAAGCATTTGGCAAGTTTAATTTTTAGGATTTAAACCAAATTATTTCATGTGAGTATTGCTATCATTCTGTTACACCAGGATAATATATCTATATATACATCCAAATATTGATTAATTGCTTATTTTTTATTTTTTAATTTAGAATTCTTATTTTAGTAGGAATAATTTCTAGCCATGCTGCCAGTACTCAGGCTTCTCACAGTGGGCCTAACCAATCAAAAGCATTAAAAAGAGGGTCTGCAATAATTTGAGTGGCCTCCAGTAATGGTGGGGCCACTGGAAATTGCACACAGAACCTAGGAACTGGGAGTCTTTATGGTTAGCCAGTAATTAGCTGTCCATGCATCAAAGGTGTTTTATCCTATGCAAATAGCTGCATGTGTATGGATGGGGTAGGGGGATGAACACTGACACTCGATGGCTTCCACTTCTTCTGTTTTCAAGAGTGAATTTTCAGTAATATGGAAAAATCTGTGTGAAGCAGAGATCTTGTGAACAAAATCTTTTTTTTGTTTTTAAGCAAAAGTAGCACAGTAGTAAATATGAAATAAAACTGCTAATTAATTCTTTAAATATATATTGATTAGAGAGAGGTGAGCTGTAGACTTAAAACATGACTTTCCAAAGCTTATAAAAACCTCACAGGATACTGTGTTTATGATTCAGCTGTCAAACATGGCTGGAAAGGCCCAATTTGGGGCAGACAGTAAAGGGTTTTGAGGAACACACGTTCACTCTGCTACCCCATGGACAGAGCAAGGCTTCTTTTTTGTGTGATAGTGCTGCATTCTGAAATGAAACACAGTGGGTAGGAGGACGTTGAAAAGACTTCAGAAGCGATCATCTGTCTTGGAACTAAAGGATTTTTCCATCTTTAAGTTTCAGTATCCTATGTTTGTCATGCATTCAGTACATGCTAAAGCTGTTAGAAAGATACCACTGTCAGAGCATGAGGAATTATGGGTAAGAGCAAAGTTGTGTCTAGAGTTGGTCTGGACAAAAAAGGATTATTGCTCTCTGAGTTCTTATTAAAACGTTCAGGTCTATTTCTTTAGGTTCAGTAATCATTGCTGAGAACAAGAAATAACAATATTTAATCATAAATATTGTTTACTTTTTAGCAGCAACAGCGTTTTAAAATTTTTAATAAACTGTAAATATTTTGACAGGAGGATAGAATTGGCATTGTGCAACTTAGGGTTTTTATGTCATAAGAGATCCACATGCATAGATCTCTATCGTTATTTCAGAGTTAAATCTTTAGGTGCCTTATGCTAGAATAAAGTCTTTATAATTTGGTTTTGAAATTCCAAGCGTGTCATGACTGAAATATTTTACCTTGGCAGTATTACCTCTGAGTTCATTCTTTCTTTCTTCATTCTCCTCCTCCTTCTCATAGATGGTCTAAATTTTTTCACTTCACCTTTTTACACTTCGGTGCTTCACAGACTTCACTCCCTATACCTTGCCACATAAACTCAAAACATTTTTTCCTTTTTTCTTGATTCTTTCGTATATTTTTTTAATTAATGTGTAACATAGGCAGTTGAAGGTTCTGATTATCAGAGGGAGGAGCTGTAACTGAATTTTTAAAGATTTAAAGGCAATATACCACAGAGGCTTGAATAATTTGACATTTGTTTGGTAGTGGATGAAAGGTAAATGGCTGATTATCCCAACACTCAGTAAAAGACTCAGAGTTTTGATATTGTGGGATCACAGAATGACCCAGGCTGGAGGGGCCCTCTGGAGATTGCTGAATCCATCCACTGCACAAAGCAGGATCAGCTGTAGAAGAAGGTACCTAGGGACCAGGTTTGGGTATCTCCACAAACTCACAACCAGTATGGAAACACTGCTCCAATGTTTGACAGGTTCCACTCCCAGGAGAGAGGTTCTCTGATATCTAAATAGGATGTAGTGTTGGTCAGTCTGTGGCATTGCCTCTTCTAATTTGCCTGGCCAGCACTGAGAAGTGTCTGGCTCCATTTTCTTTCCTCTCTCCCTTCAGCAGTTTATGTACATTTGTGAGATCCCTCGAGCCTTTTCTTTCTCTGGTTAAACAGCCCCAGCTGTCTCAGCCTCTCCTGTATGTCCAATCCCCCATTCCCTGATCCATCCTCCTGGTCCTGTGCTGGACTGGCTGCACCCTGTGCATCTCCCTCCTACTGGGGAGCACAGAACCCCACGTGTGGCCCCACCACTGCTGGATTAGAGGCGAAGGATCACATCCCTTGGGATCTGCTCCCCAGGGCCTTCCGGACACATCCTAGTGCTGCACATGTGGTTTGCTGCCAGGGCACGTCGTTATCCTGTGCTCACTTGTCCTCCTGCTCTTCCATGTCCTTTTCCCTAAAACTCCTTCCTGCCCGTTGTTCCCCAGCCTCCTCCCTGGGTGATGTTTTGATCCTTTTCCTTGCCAGACTGCATCACTCTGAGTGCATTTTCAGTATTACTAGTTTTTGGTTTTGTATTGCTTTGAATAATGGATAAAGTCTAATTTTAAGGTTTTTTTCTTCTCCCAACCCCTTGGGAATTTATCACTCCCAGAATGCCCCTGTATTCTGTGAGTAATAAATCTTCCTGGTATTTTGTGATTTGCAGTCATAGGACAAATTATTCAAACACCTTATTACTGTTTCATTAAGCCCCTTTTTATATGCTATATCACAAAGATATTTTGAATTCTAATAGATATTGGTGCTTTATAGTATTCATGTTGTTTAAATGTTTTGTCTTTCCTTTGCTTTTCATTTCTCTCTTACCTGAGAGATACAATATTTTATTATTGATTATTTGGAAATCAACACATAATTCATATGGCTCAATTGCTGTCGTTGATGTACTCAAATTACAGCTATGGCTATTAAAGAAAATTATTAAGATCTCAATGCCTTGAATTTCAGTGACAGTCTGCTGCCTTATGATCCCTTTGAAACCCCAGTACAAAAACTTTAGGTGGTTATCTTTTAATTGTATATGTGAATGAGCTGGAGAAAGGATGAACCAAGCAGGGGTAAAGCTTCTGAGTAATAAAAGAAGTTTTAATGTACTTTAAACTGGGAAAAACGTTAGTGGTCTTTTTTTGGAGTGTGCAGTGCTCTATTTCTGTGGCTGTAGGTTGGAAACAGATTGGATGTCAGACTGATTGTCAGCATTTGTGTTAGCGCCTTTACATGTGGGTGGTTTCTCAAGTACAGAATTTTGCATTTATTGTAAAAACTAGTAAGGTAATTTTCCTATGGCTGCCTAGGTATGAAAATACATAAGGTGTAATTAATGGGTAATAAGGATTTGGAAACTTACCTTCTGTTTCAAAGGGAAGGGACTCCTGAAACATAGTTCACTATGAGAGGATTTGAACCAACAGACTGAAGATAAAATCTTTGCTATGTCCTGAAAGGATTTGATAGGATAAGTTTAAAATAACTTCAGATTTTGTCTTTTCTCTCTGTTGCTTCTATAACAATAAATATTAATTACTGTATGCTTGAATAATCATCTACTGAATCAATATATGTGCATTTTTACACCTATTACAAGATGGTGGTGTATAATCTTTGCTGGTTTTATGCTTTTTCATCTACCCTATCATCACACTTTGGAATATGAGTTAATTCAGTTCTGTGTTGTGGCTCACTGGAACATTTTGAGCACCTCATTTCCCACTTCTCAAAGAGAGGAATTCACTAAGTTCTTTTGGGTCAGACAATTAAGAGCTCTGTTTGAGGAGTTCTGTGAAATCTGATTCAAGGAAAACAGTCCAGTTTTCCTGGACTGCTTTGGGGTTGTGTTATTCCCTCTGTACTTACTGCTCCATTCTTGGTCATCAAAAGCTCTCTTCACATGAACAGAACAACAACTTGTGAAATGCCTGAGCATCATTTGAAGTCCTGACAAGAGGTGTGGGGCAGCCACCAGCAAACCCCATTCCCCTGTTCCTTAGTGCCAGAAAATCCCTGATACCACACAAACAGCCATGGCTGAATCATTTGATTTGTTCTGTATGTTGAATCAGTTTTGGTTATGCAAATCTTACAATATAATTTGTATTTGTTTACCTACGAATATGCTTTAAATCAGAGCCACTTTGCAGGTAGAGGTTTAGTTGATGACAGGCTTTGTTTGTTTGTTTTGCTTAAATAGAACATGAAATCATACTTAACTGTAGGTTTATACTACATTAAAAAATGTTGTTACATGGTAAAAGTTTGTTAAATTAGTACAGAGATCATCACAAAAGGAGAAAGATTTGAGCTGGAGCTGTTGATTCTCTGACATTTTGATGGCTTGGTATGTTTAGCTGCTCGGAAGCAAATTAAAAAAGGTTACTATGCAAAAGGTTTGATGGCTGTACTCAGAATAGTTGGCTAAACAAGAGAGCAAAAGATAGGAACAAGTGGAAAATTTCAGGCTGAATAAGTATGAGAAGTGTTTCTGCCTTGTTAGATGCAGTGGAGTCTAACAGCAGCTTTTTTGGGCTAATGCTGTAAAAATCCCAATCATAGGAAATCCAGAAAGAGCAGCATTGCCCTGCTCGAGGAGATAAGCTCGGGGAAGCCTGTGTTTTAAAAGTGAGATGAAAGAACAAATTTTGGTGCTTATAGAAAAATGTAGGGTTTTTTTTGGCTTTTTTTTTTGGTGACCATTTAATTTATAAAATTTGTCTGAAACATGAGGAAATATGTTCTTTTACACATTTATTTTTATGGTGAAGGTTTATATGTATTCATAAAGAAAGAGTACTGAAAAAAATCTTTCAAAAGACAATTTATGTCTTACTGTGGGAAATAACTTCCTCTACTGTTGGCTGTTGTATCAGCTAATTGTGTTCTATAACATAGTTAATTCAGATAAACATTAAAGGTGTTTAAAGATATTTTTGTCTAAATAGTACAAAACTGAGGGTTTTTTCTACTATGTTTCTTTGGCTCCTGCTTTTGTTTAGTTTGATGATCTAGGGAGGCTAAGTTCTCTCAGCCATATCTAGCTCTGTGTGAATTCAGATTGTTTATCAGATAATAGATAACAAAACAAATGTACCAAACAGTATAGAGCTGAAACGACAAAAAATACAGTTGAAATTGAGAGAAATATAGAGACAGGGCAAAATATGAACTAATAAATCCTGCGTGAAAGCATCTAAATACTTAATATTACTTGTGTAAAGCTTTTGTTTTGCCATGAAAGACCTGAAATATAATAGCTCTTTGGTATGTCTAGAATATAAATAACGTGATGACAGCATCATTCTGAAGTTCATGCATGTTTTTAAATTGATTTAATGTTCTCCTATAGTTCTCAATTTTATCCAGATGCCTTATTCAGTCACACCAAAAGCACATTACTGAACGTTTTATTTATCATTCTATGAAGCTTAATTCACTTGCAAGTCAGAACTGGACCGTTTTCAGCTGAGCTGCATTTCACACCTGTTTGGAGAAAGAGAAAGATTGAGGTTGTTTTGTGTTTCAGTCTGAGATTTCTGAGGATGTATTTTCTTGAAATAGACTCAACAAAGTAGCAGGCTTCTGCCACAAATCCTGCATGCCACGTGCAATTAATGATTAATATTTCCTTTATCAACTGGATTACTGTTTTTAGTATATCCACTTCTCTGATCTATAGGTATCAAGGGAATTTGCTCTGAAATTCTATTCATCTAAACAAAATCTGAAAATAACCTCCAAATTTCTAATGCTTCTGTAACTTTTGTGTTTAAGAGTCAGTTACCTTGCTTTACAAAACATTTTGCTCTTTACATTCATTGACATGAGGAATTCTTTCAGGAATTCAGTAAGTGGGACACTTAGATGACATAGTGAGTGTGTGGGTATTGGCTTGTGAAGAATTCTCCCACTTTTTAATCAGTTCTGGCTTAGAATGTTTTCTTGGAGGTAAATAGCCCCAGTAAATCCAGTCAAGGTCCTGCCTGAATAATTAAAATATTTTCTTCACAACTATTTGTTTGAAATAGGATGTTTGTTGTTTGCTTTTTTTCACCATTTCAGAGCATTATGACTAATCATTGGGTTAATTTTTGAGAATGCAAGGGGCCCACATTTCAGTGGAAGAATAAGTTATCTTTGAGTGTATTTTCTAGTGTTTTGAAACCTTGTATTGCTTGAAGATGAAAGCAAAGAGTAAGATTACATATTTAATGAAAGGATATCACATTTATGAGATCATCTGTACCTGGAGATAACTGCCATTTTTTCTTATGATTTCCTTGCAGCATTATCAGAAGCTGTCATTGACAAACAGATCTTTTTCTCTCCAGTGTCTCTGAATGCAAGTATCAATAACAAACAGCAGCTGTTCACAGCAGAAGCCTCCATGATGTGATCACCACTGAGTGAATTTTAGTGCTGCTACCCCTGAGGTGTGGCCAGGTGACCCTCTCTTGGTTGCCTTCAGCTGGGCTCAAGTGGACTCACCTGTTACTTTATCTCCTTTACCTTATAAAGGATATTTTTGTAATTCCTCTGTAAAGAGTCACTTAAAACCAAATTTTAAGCAAGTTATACATGGTTTATTTTGTCCTCTCCTCAGCTCCTTGTGTCGCTCCAGTTTCACAGTAAAATAGGCAACTTAAAAAAGTGACTTCCACAAGCAATTAATGTCAGTTTGTATCTCATCTCACTTTTTTTCTTCTCGTGATCACAACCAAGGGTTGAAAGGCCCAGCTTTTAGTAGCATGCTGCAGGAATCACTATTTCACAGCTTACTTTTGGAAAGAAACTCTCATTTTGTTTTTTCAGAATTCCCATTTCCGATGAAGCTAGCGTGGCTTGCCTCACACAGCTGCCAGTTGGAATGTTTTTTCTGCTTCTTAAGTATTAATATCAAATCAAATTTTGGTCTGTGTATCTTGCTCCTGTATTGTTTGACTGAGTGTCATTTATACCCTCTTCAAGAATTGTTTTAAGATTTTGACACTTTTTCACTAGTAAGAATCTATTAATGGAAGATGACCATTTGGAATTTGCTGTGCAAAACCAACTCAAGCTGCAAGCACTGACATGGTGTTCAGCTTGAATTTTTGATTATTTCTTTTCTCCAGTCTCTTTCTATGTCAAGGGGAAAAAAAATGCTGTAGCCTGTACTGAAATACTGTGCCACATGCACATAAAAATATATCATCATTGGCATAACTGCAATTTAGTTGTAAGGATAAAATTCCTATTAGGAATCTACATATCATATGAGCAAAACAGTATCCACCCTGTAGTATATTATTTTGGTAACACGATAGCTGGATTTGAAACGGAATCTAAAGGTCAGAGTTGGCATCATAATGGGAATTAGGTAATCACATTTTCCTTCCTCTCACTGACCTCATCCCTCTCCAGTCCCCACTACAACTGTCTGTGTTGTAGCAAGTGTGGAAACCTTGCTAAAATATGTTTGTGCTACTTAATTTTTTAAACCTCCAGTGAAGAAAGTTTGCAGAGTACATATCAGCTTTTTATGTGGGGGTGGCACTAAACCAATCACACATTTGATTACTTGGGATCAGTAAATTCATTGTGTTAAATATATCTGTAATTTTCATTTTTCAGATGGTGTCTCTCAGTTATTTAAATTATATTGGCAAATACTACATTTACAATAACAACAGATAAGGACAATAATAAATTAAAATGTTCATTCCCCACAGAAGCCCATTATTCCCTGCATTGCACTTCCTCACTGCCAGTAGGAAACCTGTGTTTGTAAACTTACTTTGAGAAAGTCACATAGTCATTATTTAACAATAAAGCTACATAAAAATTATGTGTAAGGTTGAGGACTTGAGCACTTGAATTTTTTTTCTTCTGAAACCCAGAAATTCCTTAATTTAAACTACTGTTTTTCTCCAGGCATATGATGTGGACAGTTACTGGCACATAAATTAAAATTACATGGGACATAACTCAAATAAAGCTGGGTTTAGTTTGATTAATAAGATGTGGAAACCAGCATTAACTCATGGTAGTGATAGCACAACTAAAATGTTGTGTGACTAAGCACTGGCACACCTTATGAGGTGATAGCTCCTCACTGAATCCACATTTGGACATAAGTGAGGTGTGATAAGCATTGGCAAGAGAGAGGCATCAGCCCGTGAGACCCACAGCTGGCCAGAGGTGAGCTGCAGTAGTGCAGCTGCCTGTTTTTCACACCACTCAAATAGTGAGGGATTTGCAACACATTTTTAGGTAGTGTCCAGAAAGGTGAGATCTATCCTCAAGGTTAAATTGATACATATAAACTCTTTGGAATTAAATTATTGAGTTTATGCCATTTCCCTGTACTTTCTTTTCAAAATGCATGACAGGTAGTATTCTCAAGAGATTCTAGCAGTCTTTAATGAGTGGCCAGAGGAAGATGGGACTTTTTTCATGAACATGACTTTGGCCCTTTAAAATCAGTCTGAATACCTGCTCAAGTTTAACCAACAACTGTTGAATAACTCTCAGAAGTTAATGGTTGAAACCTCATGATTTTGCCTCTTGTGAGCATCTCTCCCATGCCAGTACAGATGGGGCTGTGTGTGCAGGTCCTGCAGGAAGAGCTGATTGCTCTGCCCCTGGCTCACAATTCCCCAGCACTGGCAGAGCTGTATCCAGGCTGTCCCCAGGATTGGACTCCAGTTTCTCTGGCCTGCACAGGGGTTGGTGCCAGGGATTTGGGGCCAGTGGGAGCAGGGCACTGGGGCACAGAGGAGCCCGTTCTCCCTTTGGCTCCCTCCTGCTGGCACCGAAGCTTTGCAGAAGGTAGAAGGAGCAGGGATAAATGCTGGAGAACAAAAAAGAATGAATGAAAACAAAGAACAAAGATTTCTTGTTTTGTGATTCAGCCATTCCAGTGTTGTTTTGCCTATGCATATTCTCAATTGACTGAGGGAAGGTCAAGCTAAGTATGGGAAACTTGTATGGAATAAGAGTCAGGATGTTTAAATTCTCATTACACAGACAAACTTAGTTCTGGTGTTTTGTAGGCTTTGTTATTTAGTTCACAGTCTTAGTCAAGTATTTAATTTACCTTTATTGATATATAAAATCATTTAGGGGTGGGTAATATGAAAAAGTAAAAACAGTAAAAAACTAAAATTTTCTCCAATAATTAGGACTGCGTACAACTCCATTTTGTTGATCAAATTTTTGCTTTCAGCTTGCACGTAACTGAGATCTAGAACAACCTCAGGACTGAGCACATACTTCATCGTGTCTAGTATTTTTCAGTGAAGGTAAAGGCTGGGGAGAACCTATTAACTCAGATTTCTGTGTAAAGTATTAACATTTGCAGTTTGTCTATGACTCCAGGGGTATAAGTTTTCTTTCTATGAATATCATTTGCCATTACAGAGGCCATAGGGTGGGTTTTGCTGTATTGTTTTATCTGTTAGTAATACATCTCATAATTCCCTAACTAACAATGATTTTTCTTAAGCATTGCTTAAAAGCATTTCTGTAGAGAACCTGATATTCATCAACAGGATTAAAATGACTGATGAATTATGCAGCAAGGCTGTCTAGCTCCTTGACTAAGTATTTTACGGCAATTGAATTACTTTGGCAAGATTTAGGTAAATAAGATTGTTAAAAGTTTGCTTGTTTCAAATGTGTTTCTTTCCATATTATTTCAGTCTTGAAAATCATGCTGACTTTTCATCAATAGATTCTGAAATATTGAAATAAGAGCGACGAGCACATGAAAGCACACCTTAGCTTTGTGTCAATATAATTTCTTTGAGGATCAGTGGTGTGTATCAGCTGTAAGTGATTATCCAGTCCTGCCATTGCCCTTCTTGTAGTATTATTTTATTGTAGAAATGATAAAATTAGATACAGTGATGAAATTACAATGTAGTTTAGCTTGAAACGCACCACTAAATTCTTGAGAAAAATGTTCCTGCTACCTTCTCTGCAGCACTGCAGGTGTTTTGTGTTCAGAGAGCCCAGGACTGCATTCACCAAGTGTTTGGGCTTCCACCAGTCTCATGGTAAATGGAGGATGAAACAATGCTACAGATATTTTACTATTTGTTAGTTGTAGTCTAGCTGCTGGGTTTAGTTAGGCTGGCTTTCGTTTTTCTGCTGTTTAGTTTATCTGTGGGATCCTGAAGTTGCCCTGTCGGGAGATTACTGGTGAGTCCTTGCATTTAATTTTGCTCCTAACTGTTATTCCAGTGAAGACAGTTCCAAGATTTGATGTTTTAGCTTTTTGTTGATAGGTAAAATTGCAACACCCCAGCAATGTTTTTTATCAGAATTAGGGAATGTAGTTGTGGTACCAATAACACTGTAAGAATTCAAGATGCAATAGTAAAACTGCTTCTATAATGCACATAATGTAGCTGATACAGTAAAGTCTGTGCTACAACTTAATAAGGGTTGAGATTGTCTCTGGAGCAGGAAGGAATTCATGTGCACAGGGAGGAAAGGTCTGTGGCTTTGGGGTTCCCTTTCAGGTAAGAGGGTGGCACTAAATGAGATGTGCAACCCTTTGTGTGTAGTTGGGGTGGCTTGTGCTGACTGAGGCCTGATGGAGGCACCTGATGGCAGTTGGGTGGCCTGGTTGAAATTCCCAGTTGATCCCAATCAGTGTCCTCCAGCAGAGCAATCTCCATCACAGCTGGCACCTGCGGTGGGAGGATCTGTGGGGTCATTGCTGAGGCAGCCCTGGTGGGTCAGAGCTGATATAAAGGTTTGGCAGAGTTAGGACTTGTGGTCTGCTGGGTTCAGTTGCAAGGAACAACAGGTATGTTGGTGTTTGATGTGAATAATTCTGCAATTGCAATTTACCTGATTTTAAATGTTGAATTTATTTCTGTAACAATGCACAGGACTTGTACAGAATTGTGCTCTTTATTCAATGTGTTTTATGGATATAGAAGCTGAACTTTAGGAAAGTAAGTTACTTTTAAAGTCTTGGCTTTGTATTGCTTTAAACAACCATTACAAAAGCATGTTACTTGAAGCTTGTCAGTTCTCTGTCCCTTAATTTGAATACTGTATTTGCTAATGAATAAATTCATCTGTTTGATGTATTTTTTCTGCATTTTTTGGGCAGAAATCGAGTGTAAGTTTTGGGGATCTACTGACTATTTGTAGAAACATGGCCAGGGTCTGGCTGAAGAGAAGGGCACATGCTTATCCTGGCTGGCTGTAACTTACCTGTTTGGGCTAATATGAGTAATGTTTCTGCTCCTTTTGTGCTCTCGGGATGTCCATGGAGAAGCCTTTCACAGAAGACAACTTAGGTTTGGTGGGCTGAAGCTACAAAATATTGGGTTGGAGAGTTAAGTTAGGCCAAAATGGGTTCTCTGTGTGTAAGAGCAATTAGACACCATTCTGGACAGGACTGCAAGCCCCAAGACAACAGGCTGCAGGACTTCATATTGTGTTTGAGAATGAGTTTAGCACCATATGTTCAGGCACTTTATAAATATGTGTTCTCTGATCTCACTGATATTCTCTGACTCCAAGAGCTGAATTCCATGTATCGTTTAGGTTTGCAAAAAAGACCATATTCACGTAAAAGCAATTGTTTAAAATACCCTTTTAGGTTTTTGGGGTTTGGTTTTTTTTTTTAAGTTTTGGTATTATTCTATGTAGTTTTAATGAATAAATAATACTATTTCTATTAAAATAAATCATGCTGTATGAATATTGTATTGAGCTATGACAAAGCAAGGGCTAATTTCCTCACAAACATAACAGCTATGAGAGGGTCCAGTCTCAATTTTTATATGGTCAGAATTAAGTCAAAGCCAAATGACTTTGCTTTGTTTCTTTCAGATTTATATTTTAATTTGAGAGTCACTCCATATATACAAGTTAGAAACTTCAAAACCAATTTAGATGCACAAAAAATAAGTTCAATTTGAAGAGTAATTTATTTTCAATTTTCTGTGACAGTTTCTTTAATTCAAATACTTGTAGTAATTTTGTGTTTAATTATAGTGTTAAAAATTTGATGTTGCTAAATTTTATCTTGAGATGATTTTAAATTTCCTGAACAAGCTCTAGGTCTTAAAGGAACAGATACAACCACAGTCTCTTAGCAGGAGAACTAGTTTCAATAGGGGTACTATATTCCAAGAACAGCAAAGGGGAAGTGTTATTTGTGTGCATAAAAAACATTCCAAAGCAAATTTTGCTATTTTTTTCTTCCCTTCAAAGTACATGAATATGAATAGATTTGTGGGGAGGAGAGTTTTTGTGAGTATTGAGTGAAAAAGGGGAACTGGTCTCTCTGAGGTTTTGTTACTTAGAATTTGAGGCAAAGATCCTCTCTTTTAAAGAACCCTACACG